>NC_133619.1:325151888-325229388 GCF_048593235.1 Sminthopsis crassicaudata | reverse complement strand
GAACTCCTCCTCCAGGCCACCGTCCCAATTCTGGTCCAGAGTAGACTCACTCCAGGCTCAATGTTGTCTTCTTTTATCCTCCCAGAGAATGGACGTGTGAGAGCTCAAGGGCTTGTGGGAAAATTACTTCAACCAATGAACTTGCTCCTTTTAAAGGTTGTATAAACTCCTTTTCATATGTAAACTCCTCCTCAGAAGTTCAAAGGGGTAAACTCCCCTTAAAGGCCACAACCAAAGGTGTGAACTAGAGAACTGTTAAGTACTGACTTAGCACTTAGTAAGAACCTAACATGATAGCTTATACATTTCCTCCCTATATTAATGACTGGGACATTAGCTACACATTCTCCAGTTTCCCACATCAGTGTATGGATGGACACTGTTTTGTGAGCACTCTCAGGAGGTGAAATGGTCAATCCTACTGTGCCTGGAGGCAAGTGATCTATAGGCTGGACAGGGATATATTTCAGCTCTCCAGGGGATATCTCAGTAGTCCCAGTAGCATACATCTCTACTCTCCCTCATTGCAATCCCCTTCTCCCACAAGCTTGCTTAAAGACTTTCTGGGTGTAATAGTTGCCATCAAGCCCCAAGTGTTTTTTGCCTGGGACCTGGAGCTGAGCCCTGTTTCTAGTAATGAGGATATAGGGGATGGGCAAAACTGCTCATGGGTGATGCTGATGGTGTCATTGCCCCTCCCACTCAACTCCTCCTGTCCACAAAGGTGGAGTTGAGGGAGGAGGGTCAGGAGATAGGGAATACCCTAAAGGCACATGTTCAGCAGTAGGCATATTTGAAACTGAAACTGAGCTTTGAATGTGAAAAGGACCACTCTCACCCATTCTCATCAGCAAGGTACTCAATGTACTTAATTCCTTTTCTGGCCAACTCACCATGATAGTTAAGATACTTAACTCTTTTCACTACTAAATAGCAATGCCCTGCAGATCTCCTAGCAAAATAAATCAGTAAAATGCTAAAAAAAGAAGAAGAAGAAGAAGAAGAAGAAGAAGAAGAAGAAGAAGAAGAAGAAGAAGAAGAAGAAGAAGAAGAAGAAGAAGAAGAAGAAGAAGAAGAAGAAGAAGAAGAAGAAGAAGAAGAAGAAGAAGAAGAAGAAGAAGAAGAAGAAGAAGAAGAAGAAGAAGGAGGAGGAGGAGGAGGAGGAGGAGGAGGAGGAGGAGGAGGAGGAGGAGGAGGAGGAGGAGGAGGAGGAGGAGGAGAAGGAGAAGGAGAAGGAGAAGGAGAAGGAGAAGGAGAAGGAGAAGGAGAAGGAGAAGGAGAAGGAGAAGGAGAAGGAGAAGGAGAAGGAGAAGGAGAAGGAGAAGGAGAAGGAGAAGGAGAAGGAGAAGGAGAAGGAGAAGGAGAAGGAGAAGGAGAAGGAGAAGGAGAAGGAGAAGGAGAAGGAGAAGGAGAAGGAGAAGGAGAAGGAGAAGAAGAAGAAGAAGAAGAAGAAGAAGAAGAAGAAGAAGAAGAAGAAGAAGACTTCTTTAGCCCTGCCCCAGGTGTTGCATTCTTCAGGGCTATGGGAACGACTCTCTGCTCCTTATACTTCTTTGTCTGGCTGCCCAAGTTAAAATCTCTCCAAGTTTTAAAATTTGTGGGATTCTTTAAAACCAGTTTTGTATTCAATTGTATTCAATTAGCTCTCCCATTAACTTCCTTCTCTCTAGTTCTAATCTTGCCTCCTTTTGTTCTAACTGCTGTAAAGTAACTTTTCATTTCTTCTCTTCCTCACTCTGTAAGCAGAGTTCTTGTACTTTTTGTTATAATGGCTTAAGCAACTTGCTCACATCCTCCTGATTTTTTCCTTGCTGAGCTGTAGTCAATGGGCTTGGGAGGATGCCTTGGAGCCCAGGAGCAAGTCTTCTGCTCCTCATCAGATGTGTTCTCTGCTAGAGAATCACCCATCTTACTCTCTAGCGTATATACTTGAGCCATGTGCATGGCTGTGTTATCGGGCATGATCATGGGTAAACTTAGACCCAAATCCATTATGCTTCCCTGCCTTCTCATCTCTCCATGAGGCTGTTGAAGTTTCCCTTGTGGGGTCTGACAATCCTGAAAGTGCTGCCCCATATTATAACCTGCCATCCAGGTCACTGATTATCAATCTTGCCTAAACACAAACCTTCAGAAATCTTCGCCCACTGCCTCCCAGAGCAGTGATTCTTTATTCAACAGAGCAACTGCACACAGCAGCTTTCAAGCTCAAGTCTTTTATTCTACATGATCACAGCCTGCAATCCTCCACTTCCTGGTCCCCACTACTTATATTGGGTCTATGAGCTCACACACACAGCCAATAAGAAAAGGAGATATCTCCCGTTGATGATGTGTTCTCAATGCAACTAGAGTTCCCGTTCACGTGGTGGTCCCTGCTAGCTACAGAGATCACATCTGGGTGCCACAGGCATCAGAGCGTTTTTACTTCCTCATTAAGCTATGCTAGGTTCCTCTTTGGACCCTTACATCTACTCACTTCTCAAGGTTGTTATAAAAATCAAATGAGATATTTTAAAAATTCTTAGCACAGTAAATGACATGCAGTGTTATATAATTGCAAAGTACTATCATCATCATCATCATCATCATCAATCTTTGTATACATAAAACATAGTATGTAACCCAGTGACTTGCCAATGGTAGAGACTTAAATTTTATCTGAATTGAATAGTATTAAATAATATTTATTATAACTCCCAGCAATGGTAATGGAAAGGTCACACAATTACATTTATATACTGTGACAAAAGCTTTATATCATAGAGTTGGAGGGAATAGGCAGTGTTGTGTAGTGAATGGTAGCATTATATAATGGAAAGAAAGAAAGTGGATCTAGGGTGCCTGGATTGAATCATGATACTCTCATTCCTGCCCATGTAACATTTTGCTCAATTTCATTCACTTCCTTTGGCTTTATTTAAATGAAATAATTGAAGATGATGAATCTTAAGTTTTCTTCCATTTCTAAAGCTATGATCTTATGACATTTGAAATCATGAAATCCAATCTCACATCCTAATTTAGAATTTTTTTCTAAAATATCCCTTAAAAATTGTCACAATTCCATGTTTAAATATGATTGCCACAAGCTCTCCACATCACATAATAGCTCTTTGAAGTTTTGAATATCTCTAATTGTTAGAAAGTTCTTCCTTTATGACACCTAAATTTGCTTTCTTCCCATTGGTCTTGGTTCTTTTCTCTAGGCATGCATGGGATAAATTTAACCCCTCTTCCATGAAAATCCATCCAAATGCTTAAAGTTTTTGTGCCCTCTTCTTGTCTTTTTCTTTCTGAGTCTAATTATTCTCAGTTCTTGTAACCATCCATCATATGCCTTGGTTTCTAGATTCTGTCAGTCCTCTCATTATAGTATCATATATACTATAGTTTGTTCATTTCCCTTTTAAAATACAGTCTCTAGAAATGAAGGTAATGTTTTATATGGGCTCCATTCAAGTCTTAGTTAAGTATAATTCTTACCTACATTCTTCTGAACCCTACAATTCTATTGATGGGGCTTAAGATTATATTGCCTCTTCTGGAAGTCATATAATATTATTTGATTCATATTTACCTTAGACATAACAAAGCTATTTTTCATAGGAAATGCTATTCATCCAGATCTCCCCCATTCTTCTCTTGTTCACTTGATTTTTTTAAACCTAAATACAGGGCTCTGTACTTATTCCCATTAAGTTTCATCCTGTTAGTTTAGCCCATCATTCTATGCTGTCAAGCTATTTTTGAATAGTGATTCTGCCATCTAACTTGTTAGCTATTATCTCCCAGCTTTTTGTCATATGCAGATTTCATAAGCAAACTTTGTATTTCTTCTTCAATTCCAGTCACTGATTTAAAGAGATCACAGATCAGGTAAAGGATTGTGGGGACAGAAGAATACCAGTTCTCAGTGATATACAAGCTTATTATGAATTATCAGTGTGATACTGCCAAAACAGAGAATACAATCTTATATTGCTTTGGTACAAGTTAATCAACAAGAGCTAATAATTTCAATCTATTTTCCATTGCTCAAACCACCTCTAAAATATAATTTTCAGTTCTGAGAGTCACATATTTAGAAGCTTATTAATAAGCCAAGAAATATATTGCTTGTTAGGAAAGACTGGTACCTCTGGTTTGAGGGTTGTTTAGGTCTTTTCAAGGCTGCTTTTCAAGTATCTACCTGATTTACCTCACTGTCATTTGCAACTTCAAAAATCAATAATGTGCAGTGACCACACCCCAGTAAATCATTTTGGCAGACAGACCAAAACAGGATAAAGGTAATCAAGGGCCCTCAAATTCATTAATGAGTTTGTGTGGGGGTGTCAGCCCCAATCATGTGAAGATTTTCCTTGGCAGAATGGGCAGACATTAACAGTTTGTTCCAGTGACCATGAAGGCAGTAGAAGCAGGCACTGTGAAGCATTTAAAGTTTAGTCAGACATCACAATGCCAAAGTCATCCATTGCATCCCAAGCCACTGCCAGTCAACTTGGCTTTTGTCTTGTTATAGGACTCTGATGATTCTGGGGAAAAAAAGAGCAAGGCCAGGGACTATGCACAATTCTGCTTTACTTAAGTCCAATTTATGAATGAGTCAAAATATGTCACCTCATATCATTTGTTCATTTTTAGCTTTATAATAGACAAAGGGTAAAAGATAAAGCAACAAGTCCAGATACTCTTACAATTGCCCATAGGTAGCCTTGGTCATACATTCATCTTCTCTGAAATGAGGCAGCAGTGGGATTCAGCAGCCTACTAGTGTCTGAGTAAGCTTCTTACAAGACTGTTCTGCTCACATCCTGGAATGAGAAAGGGGATAGAAAATATTTGCTAAAATTATTGGTATCACCTAACCTAAATCTGGAAGTAAGGATCATACCCTGAAGTCAAAACAAAAAAGTACAAACAACTTTTGTGAAGATGATTCTATTCACCTTTGGTACATAGAATATGAATGTGCTTATGTACAGTACAAAATCAAGTATACTTGACAAATGAACAGCTCTTCTTATCAGAGAACCTAGTCCAGATACAATAGAACCAGAAGGCAAAATAGTTAGTGAAAGAATCCACAGATCACCTCCTGAAATAGATACCAAAATAAAAACTCCAAAGAATATTGTAGGAAAATTCCAGGATTATCAGTTCAAGTAGACAATTCTACAAGCAGCCATAAAGAAAAAATTCCAAAATCAAGAAGCTATAATCAGAATTACACAGGGCTTTGTAGCTTCTACATTAAACGATAAGAGTGCATGAAGTATGATATTCCAGAAAGCAAAAGAATTTGAATTACAACCAACAATTGGCTGCTTTGCAAAATTCAGCACAATATTTCAGGGGAAAGGCAGACATTCAATGCAATAGAGTTCTTTCAAACTTTCCTGGTAAAAAAAGATCAGAGCTGAACAGGAAATTTGGTCTTTAAAAACAAGACACAAGAGAATCATAAAAAGATAAGCAGGAAAGAGAAAAAACAACAATCTAGTATTCAACAGGATTAAACTGTTGACTTCCATACATGAGAAAATGGTAGTTGTAACTCTTAAGAACTGTATCTTTATTAGAGAAATTAGAAGAAAGTATACTTAGATAGAGTATGACTATAAGTTGACTTCACTATGAGAATTAAAAAAAAACAATAAACAAAAAACAAACAAACAAACAAACAAACAAAAAAAAAAAAAACTAAGGGGTGAAAAAAAGAATTGTACTTGGTGAAGAGTAAAGAGGGAGCCAGAATGAGGTATGTTATGTCACATGAAGAGGAATGAAAGACCTATTGTAATAGTAAAAAAAGAAGAAAGTGAGTGAGTATTGTTTGAATATTACTTTTATCAGATTAACCTCAAATAAGGAATAACATATACACTCTATTGGGTAATCTATTTTTACCCTATAGGGAAGTAGGAGAGGAAATGGGGGAAACAAAAGGGAGAGGAATCTGATAGAAATATTGAGGGAAAAGGGAAGGAAAAGGGGGGTTAATAGAAGAGAGGGCAGATTGGGGGAGGTGGTAGTTAGAAGCAAAACACTTAGAGGAGACAGTGAAAGTTCTCTCTCTGTTTCTCTCTCTCTCTGCAAATGATATTATGGTGTACTTAGAGAATCCTAAAGAATCAAAAGAAAAACTATTTGAAACAACTTTAGTAAGGTTGCAAGATATAAAATTTACCAACACAATCATCCTTTCTGTATATTACCAATTAATCTCAGTAGGGGAGAAAGAAAAAGAAATTCTATTTAAATTAACTATATACAATAGAAAATACTTGAGAGTCCACTTGAAAATCCAAACTCAGATACTTTATGAACACATTTACAAAATTTTTTTCACATGAAGATAGTCAGATCTAAATAACTGGAAAAATATAAATTACACATGAGTAAGTCAAGCTAATACAATAGAAATGACAGTTCTATCTAAAGTAATGTACCCATTCAATGTCATACCAATCAAATTACTAAAAAAAAATTTATAAAGCTAGAAAAAAATAACAAAACAAAAATAAAAAAAAAACCAAAATAACAAAAAGCTAGAAAAATAAAAGTTCAATAATATAAAAGAAATTAATAAAAAAATGCAATAGAAGATGGCCTAGTCACAGTATATCTTAAATTATATTATAAAGTAGCAATTATCAAAACCATTTGGTACTGGCCCACAAATACAATGATGGATGACTGAAAGTATGCAAGATAGAGAGGTAAATGATTATAGTAATCTTCTCTTTGATAAATCCAAATCCAGATTCTATCATAAGAATTCACTATTTGAAAAAAAAAAACAAAAAAAATTCTTGTGAAATAGTATGGCAGATACTAAATATAGATCAACATCTTATATTCTATAACAAAATAACGTCAGAATGAGTACATAAAGGGTAATACCATAAGCAAATTAATAGTGCAAGGAATAATTTGTCCATCAGATCAATGGTGAAAAGAAGCATTTATGACCAAATAGGAGATGAAATGCAAAATGGATAATTTTGATTACATGAAATAAAAAAAAATATACAAACAAAACTAACACAACCAAGAATAGAAAGCAAGTAGAAGGCTGGGAAACAAATTTCTATTACAAGTGTTTCTGAACAAAGCCTTATGTCTCAAATATATAGAGAACTTGAGTCAAATTTAAAAGAATATAACTAATTCCCCAATTGATAAATGGTCAAAGGATATGAATAGTAAGTTTTCAGATAAAGAAATTAAAGCTATATATAGTCATATGGAAAAATTCTCAAAATCATTATTGATTAAAGGAATCTAAATTAAAACAACTTTGACATACTACTTCACACCTATCAGCTTGACTAATATGACAAAGTGAAAATGATAAATGTTGGAGAAGTGGAAAAATTAGGACACTAGTGCATTGTTAGTAGAATTGTGAACTGAGCTATTTTAGAGAATAATTTGGAATTATTCCCAAAAAACTACAAAACAGTGCATGCCCTTTGACACAGCAATACCACTACGAGGTCTATATCCCAAAGCATTGGTTCTAAGACAACACAACTACTGGAATATTTAATGTGAACAATGTAGAGGCTTTGATGAGAATGAGAAGTTTGTTGACAACTTGAAGGAAAAGCTGAGTCAATACACTGTTGGCAACAATGATGCAGAAAAGTAACGGGAAGCTTTCAGGGATCTGGTGTGCAGCACTGCATTTGCTCATCTTGGTCAGAACACTAGTCAAATATCAAGACTAGATGGATTATAATGATGAGGAAATTCAGAAGCTGCTAATGAAAATTGAGGAACTCTAAAGGTTTATCAGCATTTCTAAAAAAGCAGCATTTAACTTCATTAAAAGTTAAGTCCAAGTGAAGCTTAAAGAAATGCACAATTGTTGGCTCAGTTAGAAAGTAAATGAAATTCACTTTTATGTTGATAAGAATAATTCGAATCACCTTTATGATGCTCTAAATTCTATGGGCCAACAACATATAGTGCTTCTCAATTACTCAGCACTGCTAGAGCCACTTTGATTAGTGGTAAGGACATGATTCTGGGGTGATAGTCTAACATTTCAAGACATTGTCATCAAACAATGCTGAAGCAATTTGCAAGTTGAAGCCAATTCCTTTCTACTTAAACTTCTAATTGAAGAAGAAATTTTGAATGCTATTAAGCTCTTTTCCCCAATATTATATAAATGTATTTTATTTTTAAATTAAAAATTAATAATACCTTTCAATTTTCAAATTACATGTAAAGATAGTTTTCAGCATTTCCCCTTGTAAAACCCTGTGTTCCAATTTCTCTCTCCCTTCCTCCTACCTCCCTCCTCTGGACAGTAAGCAAACCAATATATGTTAAACATATACAATTATTTTACACATATTTCCACATTTATCATGCTGTACAAGAAAAGTAAAATCAAAAAGGGAAGAAAAATGAGAAGGAAAGAAAAAAAGCAAGCAAGCATACAACAAAAAGGGCAAATATTATGTTGTGATCCACATTCAGTCCCTGTAGTCCTCTCTCTGGGTGCAGGATGGCTCTTTCCATCACAAGTCCATTGGAATTGGCCTGATTCACTTCATTGTTGAAAAGAGCCAAATCTATCAGGATTGATTATTATATAATTTTATTGTCATCGTGTACAAGACTGTCTTGGTTCAACTCACTTCATTTAGCCTCAGTTCATATAAGTCTCTCCATATCTTTCTAAAATTATCCTGCTAATCATTTCTTATAGAACAAGAATATTCCATAATATACATATACCATAACTTATTCAATCACTCCCCAACTGATGGGCCATTGGACTTTTCTTGTGTGGCAAGGTATCCTGTGCTGATTCCATTTCAGCTAATATTTACAAATCAAGGATGCCACTGCTTATGCAAAAGCTGACTAAAATCTTTTAGGTTATATGGCAAGAGAAAGTTATCCCCCCAAAGGTTAAGAATGCCTCCATTGTTCATCTCTATAAAGGCAAAGGAAATATGTTGTCTTATGATAATCAAAAGCAGCAAGTGCGCATGTGTGTATAGTAGAGTGTTTCTCTCTTAGTCATTGCTAAGAAAATTCTTGCCAGAATACTCTGATCCTTTACCTAGAAGATGTTCATCAACCTGAAAGCCACTGTGATTTTAGAATGGGCTGAGGAAACGGATGATATGGTGTTTACTGACCAATAACTCCAGGAGAAATTCCAGAAGCAAAACAGAGGTCTGTATATGTTTGTTCATTTGATCAAAGTCTTTCATCCTTTCAGTTGTGAAGACTTGTAGAAAATTATGGCAATATTTGGGTGCCCAGAGAAGTTCATCAGTATTGTGCACCAGTTTCATTCTTACCTTCTTACATACAACATTCTTACATGGGTTCTTGATAATGGATGATGCTTTCCCACTTTCCTAAATACCACAGAAGTGAAGCAGGGATATATGCTTGCTCTGACATTTTTTTAGCATGATATTTTCAGTGATGTTGACAAATGTCTTCAAAAAGATGAAAACTACATCCAAGTCAGTTACCTCACTCATGGTAAATTATTTAACCAGAAAAGGCTACGAACAAAAACTAAAGTAGAGAGTCGGTGACTTTTTGTTCATAGATGGTTTTGCATTCAATGAAGTTTCCAATACAGAGATGTAATAGAATATGGATTGACTCTGTGCTGCTTATGCTTATGTTGGCCTGACAATTAGCACCAAGAAATCACAGGTTCTCCACCAATCAGCACTGAATTATTCATATGTAGAACCATTAGCTATAGAAAATAGAGAAAATTTGATACTGTGGATAAGTTTTCTTAGCTTAGAAATGTTCTTTCTAAGCATGCACATATTGCCTCAGTTAGCTCAATGTTTTGGTGGCTCTGAGGGAAATTGTGGGAAATAAGAAGTATTAGGCTAATTTCCAAACTGAAAATCTACAGACCCACTTTGATGACTTCATTGTTATATGCTTGTGAAACCTAGAAAATATAGTAGAACTATACAAAACTGAGCTACTCCCATTTAAATTACTCTGAAAGGTTCTGAAGATTATCTGGCAAGATAAGATGTGATACTAGACACTGAGATCCTTTCTTAAGCTGAACTGCCAAGCATTCAAATTATCACAGATAACATTACTCCTTGGGCTGACCACCTTGTACAAATGTCAAATGAACACTTGCCTAAAAGACTATTTTACAGAAAATTTACACAGAGGAGTATGTTTTCATGTGGAGGGCAAAAGAAGTGACACAAAGTTACGTTCAAGGCCTCTGAAAAATTTTGAAATTGATGATGAGACATAGGAGACACTAGTATAGAACCACCTGGCATGGTATACCTGCATCAAAGAAGATGCTGTGCTCTGTGAGTGAACCAGAATTACCATAGTTCAAAAGAAATGAGTGATGTGCAAATTTAGAAACATCTCCACACTATTTGTGGCAAACCACACCAGACTATTTGTGCACAATCTGTGGTAGCGCCATCTGACCTCACAGTTTTTTGATTAGCCACAGTTGTACACACTACTTTAAACCCAACATAGTAAAAGACAATGACCATTGATATATTGAATAGTTTCTACAGGAAGAAAATCACTGTTGTAAAAAGAATTTGACACCATTATATAAGGAATTGTTGAAAGAGCAGATTACAATTAAGTTGGTGTGTAAAATATATAAGAAATTTCTACAAATGTTTATTGAAGAAAATTTGTTTTTGCTACTCCAAAAGATAATCATGAGCAATGGATGTAAATTATAAAATGATAAATTTTGGCACATTCTAAAAATGAAAACAATTTTAAAATAACATGGCCCTGCACATTAGAGAATCAGCTCACCATCATTGAAATTATTCAAGCTGATTGATTATTTGTCATCAGTATCGTAGAGGAGATTCATACTTTAGACACGTACTATACAAAATGAACTCTGATCAGCCAATGCTAAGAAAAAATTAGGAAGGCTAATGTAAACATCTTGGAGTAGAGTTCTAGGCTATTTCTCAAGATTTATAGCAATATTATAGTCAAGAGAATTAAGACCAGAAAAGAGAAAAAAGGAAACATATGGAAGTCCTCTAGCAACAATAGAAATGTTATGGGAACATTTTGTGTATAGTGTATTGTGGTTTTCTTCTGGGAAATCAAACATTAATAGGGAGCAGATATGTGGTGCAGTGAAGAGTGACTGACTTTGAATTAGGAAGATTATTATCTTTCTTAGATCAAATCTGGTTTTGTAACCCTGGGAAAGTCACTTAACCTTGTTTGCCTCAGTTTCTTTATCTGTAAAATGGGAAAGATTCCAAATGGAATTACAAAACATTGGACATGACTGAAACAACTGAACAATAACTATTAAAAACAAAACAAAATGAAACAGATATGATTTATATACTACATTTTACTGTTGGAATACTTAATGTTCCTTTTAGATCAAAATCTTATGATTTTATGAGATGCTTATGTATAATGTGAGAGAGGAAAATTTGATAGTTGCTAAGGTCCCTTCCAGCTCTTAATCTATGATCCTACATTACTATGATCTATGGTTTTCATGTCCAGAAGAAAGACAGGAGAAAGTGAAATATAGATGAGGTCAGGGAAAATTTAAGAGTGTCTGACTACTTATTTAGTATCAGGTAAGCCTACAAAGAGAGTAAATTGATATGTAGACTGACTTCTGACATAGTAAAGCATCTCCCCTTCATTCTGAATAACTTAACTTCATTCATCTAAAGTAAGTTCTTGAATAATACACAATAAATTTACTTTCATAAATATGACTCTTCAATATTCCTGTCTTAGGTGTTCTTCATCTCCTCCTCAACTTCCTCCCTTCTATCTATTCCTTTAATCTCTTTTCATTGTGAAGATGGGTATTTATAAGAAGGATAAAATGTAATAGTTACAAAAGAAAAATCAGTATTCAATTAAAAAATATATTAAAGAAAGATTTGCAAAATAAAGAGAAAACAAAATTGAGAAGTTAAACAAGTAGAAAATCACTATTATACCAACAATACTACATGACATTTATATAATCATTCTTTACTATGAATTTTCTATGAATTTCCTAAATATTAAACATTTTTTAAAGTATATGCAAATAAAATGTGCACTGGAAATCTGAAGATGAAAAATGACAATCTCTGCTATTTAACTGTAGGGATTGGTATTGAAAGCAAAAGGATCAAATGCATATATCAGCCAATTTAGAAAATTTAAGAGATGAGGATATTATGAAAAATAATTGTCAGAAATGTCAGGAGATGATTTTCTCTTTTACTTTAGCTCATGTTGCTCTTTGAAATGTTGAATTGCACCACATTACTGGTCAGAGCTCATACCTTTAATCAGTAGTGTCAAACTCAAATAGAAATAGGACCCACTAGACTAAATACAAAGATTTCTGTAGTTTTATACTGATTTGGAAAACTATATATTAAAATTGTCCATGATTTATTATATTTTTACATATTTTGTTGAATATTTTTCTAATTTGCTATAATCTGATTCCACTCACTATCAGGAGTAGTATGGCAACAATTTTGATAACTCTCACCTGAGTCATCCTGAACAAAATTTACTACCACCATATGATTCAGTTACTTCTGCCAAATTGTGGGCTTATGTAACATTTACCCATATTGTGAATCCTCTATGCCTTCTTGATATTAGAATCTGACTAGAAATTTATGCTTTTATTCAGTTTTGTTCAGTGTATATTTCTAAAATATAATTATTTTGTAATTAGTATTTGGAAAAATTGCAACCCATGAAATTATTAATTTAGTAATTACACAACAATTATATTAAAATAAATCAAGTGAAACTGGCAACACTAAAGGCATGAATTACTGGACAGAACTTAATATTTTTATGATCCAATTATACCAAATCAAAAATGCATCAATCACCAAATATGAAAGACAGATTTGAATGTCAACACCAAATCTCCTTATTCCCAACTTTTTTTTTTAACAATAATCAACCACAAACATTTATTCTAAGAATGGACTATGTATCAAACAATATGCTAAGCAAGGGGATACAAATTATCATGGATCTATCCATCCATCTCCCTATCTATTTCAAAGATCATCTTTTGCCTTAAGGGGATCACATTCCATAGCCAAGAAGTCTACATTAAAACATTTTTTAAAAGTTCACAACAGGAAGCATAATTTAATATAAAGAGTAGTGGTCCTTTCTTCATATTTTCTTTGTTCTGAAAAAAGTTTGCCCAAAGCAAAGCTGTATTTCTCACTCATTGCCCTGGGATAACTCTAAAAAAAGTGAGAATATCTTTCTTTAATTTTATCTTACTTTTCCAGTGTGTTTTCCCCAATACCAATTAACAGTTATAGTTAATAGCTCATTAAGCTAAAGAGCATCAACTGATTAGTTGTAAGAAGAACATAAATTAAAAGCCATTTGCCATACAGAGGATGGGGCTCATTCTTTTCTAGGCTACCTTTATTCCTAAGGAGAATGGGTTCAAAATTTAACATAGTTCTACAAAGCATTCACCCACAACGTTAGTTTCCAAATCAATATAACCATTAAATGAATCATTTTCTTGCAACAAAACAATGTGCAGTGTCTTGGCTGCAGGTCAGTCACTTATGTGGTCACTCTTCAGAGGTACATCACCATTTCATCTTCAAAACACTTTCACCTGAAAGTAGTAAATAATAGGTTCACTATGAACTAAAGCAGGAAGAGAATGACAAAGGACCTTGCCTACTCCCTTGAGGTTTCTCCCCTATCTGGAACCAATAACAATTCCTCTTTGTTGAGCACCAAGGTAGAAATAAAGGAAATTTTTATGTACTTCCAGTTCCAGTATGGACCAATTCAAAAGCCTATATCTTTATTATGAGGTTAATAGACCTCAAACAAAGTTATCACCAGTACTACCAGAACCAGGATCACCAAGCCTAGCCAGGTGGTTTTAAAATATGGTGAATTTATTGCTCATGATCTGTAGGACTTATTGACCAGGACTCTGTTTCATATGTAAGAACCTTTTGTTTCTATAACCCCAATGCCTAGAATAGTACCTGGAACATATAAAGTCATTGATAAAGGTTCTTTAAATTTTTAAAAAATTTACAGTTAATCCCCGGAAAGAGGAATCTAAATGCTTTATTTCAGTCAAATTGTTTTCTAAACTTGACATTCCATCTATTCAGATTTGATGCATATGGGCATTACTTCTCCTATGCTTGTAATACATTCTCTTCTTATCTTTATATCCCAAAAACCTGATCCTCTTTCATGACTCATATAAGATATTGTTTCTTGCATAAAACTTAACTTAAAGTAGATGAAAGGTCCTGAGAGAGTCAAAAGTTCAAAGGAGTGGAGGCTAAAGACAAGGGTTCCTGGCTGAGCCTGGTGATACAGAAGTAAGTCTCTGAAGAATGACCTGAGGAAACTAACTTATAAGTGATTAGGATCCTTAGGTATTAGTGTCCTTTACCTTTCCATAACCTTTTGTTTATAGGTTCCTGATTTTTGTTATTGTATAAGCTCCTTGAGAATAGGCACTATTCAACTAAAATCCTCAATACCAAAAAGCAATTGAAAATAAAACTTTTCTTTAATTGATTATAGTGATTTTGAAAGAAGAAATCTTAGTATGAAAAGCTTAGCACTTGTTAGGTAAGGTAAACAATCATGTGGGAATATAGCACATTTTACTCAACAAATAGTGAGGATTTATGTATTTATTCAGTGATTCATTGTAGAATTTTAAGCAAAACCTATTCAGAGGGAGTAGAAGATATTTTCAAAAAGGAAAATAAAACAGAAATAGATAGTCAAGAACAGTTGCTAACTTACTAAGATCTATTCTATTAATAAAAAGGATGCACTGTCTTTGATCTTGATTGATGTGAATTGTAAAGATTGATATAAAAACATAAAGCTGCCATAGTATGACTTGGAAGGAACTTCTTTCTTGAAAAAAATAGCAGCTAAGTGGTACAGTGGATAGAGCATCAGCCCTGAATTCAGGAGGACCCGAGTTCAAATCTGATCTCAGACACTAAACACTTCCTAGCTGTGTAACCCTGGGCAAATCACTTGACTGAATTGCCTCAGCCGAAAAAAGAAAAAATAACAAGAGTGATGGCTATTTCTGGGGGGGAGGGGTCTTGGTAAGAGTATTTCCTCTTTTGCTTGAAAAGTGCTAAAACTTTAATTAGAGAGGATAAAGAAATTTTGCTACCTGAACAATCACTGGGGTTGAAAGCCCTAGATTATTTACTTCCCTTAGCAACACTTTCCTTTAAATTCAGAGATTCAAAATTGGTCAAAGAAAGTATTCTACCAATCAGAGCAAAACTAGATTAAGTTGTGAATAATAGTAAAGGAGTAGTATTTATAATAATTTAAGGGCAGGATGTTAGTAGATAAAGATCTTGCCTTAGAGACCTGAGTTCAAGTTTTATCTGTGACAGTCATTGGGCTGTTTCTTAGGCCAAGGAAATCAGAGTTTTAGGAACTCTCTGTAGTTAATCATAGAACTAATGGGATATTGTTGTGTCCAGACTAGCTCCTGAGCATCTTGGTACCAGTGCGAGTCTTTGATCTTAGAGGAGTGATGGGGGAGGACTCACATGGATGGTCAAAACATGGAGTTAGTTTATTCCAAATTCTCTACTCTAATGGCCTTATATAACCAAAGCATACTGCTCATACACTAACTATATATTGTGCATGCAGAATCACATAATCAACTTGCTATTATGTGTAGATGACTTTTTGCCACCTTATATTGAAGTACCCAGGTGAGAGAAAAACAAGGCAGCCAAAATAATGAAAATTTAAGAGTGTTTATTGCTAGCTAGCAACTGAACCCCACCAGAACTTGGGAGTCAGCAAATGAGTGGTCTCAGGGCCACATATTTATAGAAAGAAGAGAGAGACACCAAAATGTTTCTTGATACATTTGTCATAATAAAGGAATTTCTATCCTAAACAGGATGCAAAACAAAAAAAAAAAAGTTATCACTCCAAGGGGGTCATTCTCAGGGCAGCAGCAAGGAATATTTCTTTAAACTTATCAGGTTGTCAAGGACTCAGGTCTCTCAGAGGGTGTAAGAATACCATCTGAAGTAGGGAGTGAAGAACTAGTAATAAACTTCTAACTACAAAGATTCAAGATTATGTTTCTCACGGTCCCATTTGGGGTACTTTTCCACTTCAGTATCACACTGCTTTAATTACAACATAGGTTGTTAGCACCCCCTGACTTTTCAGGAAGGTCAAGAGCCCTTAGGGGAGTCTAACTAGATATTGTCAGCAGCCCTCTGGGCTGAATGGTCTTATACCTCACCCAGAGTTTCCCCACTATCATTGGCTCTCTACAGTTCTCCCTTTCTTTTGTCTTAATTGAAACAGATATACATCAATGGTTAACTCAACATGGGAGAAATCACACAGCAAAGTAGTAATATCACATAAGCAAGTAGTAATATAACAAACAATACTATAAAAGACTTTCATGAGTCCCAGAAGAAAAGTGTAGAAAATAACTATCAATTTACAACCATACATACACCTCTTTCAACAGCCAAAACATAGTCCAAAGCCAGTCCATCACTTCATGTGTCAGGGAATCCAGTGATTCTTACAGGTTTTGTAAAGTCCTTCATCAGTCTCATTAACAATTATTTTTATGGTCATGGTAATATTCATGAGTCAATTGCCATACATATAGGATTAACCACCATGCCCTTTCAGTGATGGATATAGTCAGAGATGGAATCACCTGATGTTTTCTAAGTCTTTTCTTTCATTTCAAGGGTCTTTTCATTTTCCGTATCTCTCTGATGGACAAGGTGGATATGGCTCATTGACACCCTTCAGGTTCCTTCTCCATCTGTAGAGACACAAGCAAACCCTCTGCCTCAAGCAATTAGTCTATCTGGTCCCTTCCATTCACCACTCACTGGATCTCTCCATATCACCTAGTGATTATCTAAAAATATTTGAGCTGCTTGCACTGGGCACTACCCTTTCAGCGGGTTATGAAACCTGTCTGCCAGAGCCAGTGCATCTTCATCAAAAATTTAAAAAATAAATAAATAATGGTATAAAGAGCTAAATTTAGAAGTTCTCTAGGCTCACCTATGGCTCCTCCTTTCTTTATTTCCTCCTCTCTACTATTGTCTATCCTTAAGGATTGAAGGGTATGTCCGTGGTGTGTGAAATCTGATACTGTGCACATAAGTGTGCAAAATGTTTAGAAGTACATGCAGGTCCATTATCTGTTTTTTTTATTGCTCGTGGCATGCCCATAACTGCAAAGGCCTATGCAAGGAATTCAATGACCACTCAGGTTGTCTCTTTTGGTGCTAGTATTGCAAAATAAATCCTGAAAAGGTGTCCACTACAACATGGATAAAAGACAAATGACCAAAAGATTTATAATATGTCATATTCATTTGCCACATTTCTTTGGGTCTCAACCATGAGGGTTCTTCCCTGGAGGGAGTATAGAAGTGTGGAAAAGAAGGCAAGATGTACAGGCTTTTACTATGCTCCTAGCTTCCTCTTTTATTATCCCAAACTGCAGACGTAAAGTTCATGCAGCTTGATGATATTTAGAATGAGATTCTTGGGCTTCCTGAAATAGAGCAGCATTGGCTAACAAGGTAAGAAAGTGATCTGACTTTGAATTTCCATAAAATATGGGATCTGCAAATTTTGTATGAGAGTAGATATGCAAGAGGTAATACTTGGATGTTTTTTCATTTGTTCTTGATGTTCCTTAAAGAGCTGAAATATATTAGAAACTACAAATTTTGGGGGGAGCTATGGCAATTCTTTGAACCACACTAACTGAATAAGCTGAATTAAAGATATTATATTTACATCTCATAGATAATAAAAATTAGCATAAATGCATCCAACTCATTATGTTGAGTAGACTGAAAGGACTCTTTTTATAGCTAAGTCAGGAGAATATACAGCACAAATATTATGTTTGGATGCATCTGTAATGCATCTGATTGGTCCTTGAAGAGGAACTTTAGAATCCTTTTCTTCAAAAATCCATGGCCAATTATGTAATTGCTGGGTTATCTTAAAATTTGGAGCTATGGTCAATAAATTTTGTCACTCTGGGATGGTTTCATAAAATACATTAATTTGTGCATTAGTATAGAAGGTATCTATCAGGTCCTATTCCAGATAATTATATTTTTTGCTTAATGGCCTTTAATATGATTCTAGCCATAAGCACTGGGTAAGGAATAAGGCTTTGGTCTGATTGTGCTTGGAGGATCACCCATCTGATCACACTATCTCCTTGATGAAGGACTAATGTAGGCGCCTCTTTGTAGCAAAAAAAAAAATGATATTTCTAAGGATTTTTGAGTGATTCTTTCAGCCACATTGGATAAAGCCAATTCAAACTCTCTCAGAACTTTTTAGGCTTCTTTTGGAAGCTAGCGTGTAACTCTAAAGCAGTGTCTCCCATTAAAATGTCATATAATGGTTGCAATTGATAGGTAAGCCTAATACTGGATGAATCCATTGGGTATCTCCTATCAATTTCTGAAAGTCATTTAAGGTGTTCAACTTCTCTGTTCTTAAAGAAAGTTTTTGTATTGTAAGTATCTTGGGATATACTTCATATCCTAAATATTTAAAAAGAGCATGTCTTTGGACTTTTTCTGGGGCTATATAGAATTGGTAGTTCCTTAATGTTTCTATGGTCTTTTGTAGACATGCTTCTAACATTTGCTCCTCAGGTGCACACCCCAAAATATCATCCATGTAATATCATAACTTTTGGAAATGCTTTTCTTACTGGAGTAAGAGCAGCAGCCACATCCATCTGACACATGGTAGGGCTGTTTTTCATTCCCCTGTCCATTGAATCTTTTATAAGGCTCAGCTAAATTAATGCTGAGTGCTGAAAAGCCAAATCTTTTCATATCCTCCTTATCCAGAGGGATAGAGTAGAAACAATCCTTAAAATCTGTAACCCAAAAAGGCCATTCCCTTGGTAACTGAGTAGGAGATGGAAGCTCAGGCTGAAGAGCTCCCATTGATTCCATTTGTTTATTAACTTTTCTCAAATCAGTCATTTTCCAGATTTCTTTTTTTATAGCAAATACAGGGGAATTCCAAGGACTTAGAGAGAGGACTTAGAGGAACTTGGTCAAGTTGCTCCTTCACTATATCTAATAAGGCCTGAATTTTTCACTGGTTAAGGACCACTCTTTTTTTTTATTGAAAACAAAGTCACTTTATTATAAATTTTTTGACAGTATATATGCATGAGTAATTTTTTTATAACATTATCCCTTGTAATCATTTTTCCAAATTTTCCCCTCCCTCCCTCTACTCCCTCCCCTAGATGACAGGCAATCCCATACATTTTACATGTGTTACAGTATAACCCAGATACAATATATGTGTGTAAATCCAATTTTCTTGTTGCACATTAAGTGTTAGATTCCGAAGGTGTAAGTAACCTGGGTAGATAGACAGTAGTGCTAACAATTTACATTCACTTCCCAGTGTTCCTTCTCTGGGTGTAGTTGTTTTTGTCCATCATTGATCAACTGGAAGTGAGTTGGATCTTTATGTTGAAGATATCCACTTTCATCAGTATACATCTTCCTACACATTGAAGTGTACAGCGATCTTCTGGTTCTATTCATTTCACTCAGCATCAGTTGATGTAAGTCTTTCCAAACCTCTCTGTATTTGAAGGACCACTCTTTCACTCACACCTGTGTTTTACTTTTCCATTTGAAGAAGATAAGTGTAAGGGCTGGCAAGCCTTCAACAGCAGCCTAAAAACTCAATAGTAATCACAAATGCATCAAAAAGTCTTTTTTTTTTTTTTTTTTTTTTTTTTTTTTTTTTTTTTTTTTTTGCCTTGCCTTGCCTTGCCTTGCCTTGCCTTGCCTTGCCTCAGACAAAGTAGCACAAAACTGTGCTGGAAGGCTGATGGTGTCACCCACAGCCTCTACTGTTCCTCCTTCTCCTGCCCATGAAGGCAGAGTTGAGGGAGGAGGAGCTGGAAGCAGAATGTGCTTCAAGGGCACATGCAGGGATTTAGTTGGAAGTGAAGGTGGGCTGAGAAACTGAGAAGCTCCACACCCCTCAAACCTCCCAGAGCAGTCCTTATCACCATACCTCTCAAACCTTCTAGAGCAGTAACAAACAATATAAATCAACAAAATACTAAAAAAGACTTCCTTAGCTCTTTCCAGGTTCTGTACCCTCCCGGGCTACGGGCACCAACCCTCAGCTTGTTTCCTCCTCATACTTCCTGCTTTGACATCCCAAGCTAAAAGGTTTTTTTTTTCCCTTTTTCTTAAATGTGATATTTCTCAAGGACAATTTTATGCCATTGTATTCAGTTAGTTATTCTCCTACTACCTTCCACATCTCTGGCTCCAAACTCTCTTCCTTAGAGAGCCAAGGAGACATGCACTCCAGAGCATCTGAGAACTCACTAATCTGCTTTGAATTACCAACAAACTTTGCTTCTCTACTAACCTAACTAAGCATGCTTTATACTTCCTTCCCCTTGGAGGGAGGTTCTTTTGTTAGCACTTGCCTCATTTTGGATGAAAAACAAAAGTGACTAGATCAGTCCTTGCCAAATCTTACCCCTTACCTGTCTTTGTCTTAAGTCCATGGGGACTCCTCAGCTGAACTCGCTGATCAGGTCAGTCGGGCTGCTTTGTGCCCTGCTCTGTAAGGGCCCCATAATGGGTACCAAATGTGGCAGGCCTTGCTCTCTGGAGATCTTGATCTGAGTACTTGGTTTTAGAGGAGGAATGATGAGGCGGGACTCACATGGATGGTCAAAAATTCTCTCAGCCTTATATACCCTCATACCCTTATATAACCAAAGTATACTGCACATGCAGCTAACTATGTACTGTACATCCAGAACCACATAAACAATTTACTATTGTGTGTAAATGAATCTTTGCCACCTGGTATCACTCTGCTTCAACTACCACACAGGTTGTCATTGCCCCCTGACTTCTCAGGAAGGGTGAGATGCCCCAAGGGGAGATGGGGAGCCTAACCAGACATTGTCAGCAGGTTCCCTCTGGACTAAAGGGTCTTATACCTCTTCTGGAGTTCCTTCACTATCTGTGGCTCTCTATAGGATATACTTTAATAGAGAATAAGCCTTTGATTCAGAATGGTCTAATACTTATTGGTTTTAGGAAGGAGGATGAATTGGCACATCTCTAAACCTCACTTTCCTTTTTTCTAAAAAGACGATCTATACTATTGGACAAGGGTTTTGTGAGACTTAAATGAGGTAAACAAACACAGTGCTTCAAAACTTCTAAAGAATTATAGAAATGTCAGTGGTTGTTATCACACTTGAAAATTGGTACAGCTGCTCTTCCACATAGAAGTAGGTTTTTAAAAAAAATTCTTAGTGCAGTGCTTTCTCCAATTTATATTTTATATCTCCATTATCTTACAAACTTCTTCCTTATCATATATTCAAATTATAAATTCACTATAACTTACCTTTTTTAGCTTTTACTTCTAATAATGTAATTTTGAGATATGTTACAGCTAAGTCACCTTAGATTTCTCTCCTTCTCCAATTCTTGTCCTATCTCCATTAGTTTAAATATGCTATATACTACATTCAACCTCTCTCCCCTTTATTTCTAGTTACTGAAATTTTTTCATTTCTTGGTTCCATTTCCTTCAAGAGGCCTTTCCTGATTCTTCTCAGAGGTAAGTGACTTTTCTTTACTTGAGTTTCTGACAATATTGTATTTTGATCTTTTCTTTTCATTTCTCTGATTTGCATACATATCAGTTCTTCCCTATTAGAGTTTAAGCTACTCA
Organism: Sminthopsis crassicaudata; assembly: GCF_048593235.1. NCBI lineage: Eukaryota > Metazoa > Chordata > Mammalia > Dasyuromorphia > Dasyuridae > Sminthopsis > Sminthopsis crassicaudata. Next base: position 325,207,536 of record NC_133619.1, on the reverse strand, counting down.
TTATTTGCTAACTTAATTTAAGGATTAGTTAAGAAAGGTACTTAATTGTACCTAGGATTTTATATTTTTGTATTAATTATGTATTAACTTTACAAAGCAAAATGCTTATTAACATTGGTATTTATGCTTCCATTAAAAAGTGTTCTAATTTTATTTCTAAAAGATAATTGAGTGGGAAAATATGCTAATCTTTTTCAATGGTTTAAGTAGCAATGGGAATCAAGGTCTTTGAATCCTGAGGTCAAACAAAAAATCCTACTATTTATCAAGTGGCAGCACATGCTAATTAGGGATATGCTAATGAGGTCAAATAAGGACCCTATTATTTACCAGGTGACAGCATATGCCAATTGGGGATATTTCAGTTATTTAATCAATCTATAATTTTATTAGTGAATATTTACTATATCTTGGTATAATACAAAATTTAAAATATCTATGTCTTTCCATTTTATATGACTTTAATCCATATTTTCTTATAAATTGTCCAAAGTTAGTTCCTCATGCCCCCAACAAATTATAAACTTTCTAATAGATCTCTTGACATTGTTTGGACATTAATTAAAGATATATCATATCATCATTATTTCTTACTTTTGTGACATGACCAGTTCACTTCCTTTTCCAATCATTTTATGCCATTTTTTTTTTCCTGGGCATGTCTCAATGATTAGACAGTGAGTCAATGAGCATTTAGTAGTTACCTACTCTGTGTGTGAACTTCTGGGGATACACAGAAAGATAAATGCAAGTCAATGTTCTCAGAGAATTTGTAATTTAATGGGGAATATGAAAATAACTAAAACAAGCTACATAGAGGATAAATTGGAAATAATCAATAGAGAGAAGGTGTTAGACAAGAGTGATCAGGAAAAACTTAATATTTAAGCTGGAATATTCACTGGGAGTCAAAGGAAGTCCTAGAAACGAAGAGGCTGAGAAGATACATTCCACATAGAAGTATGGCTAGTAAATACATCCAGTGTTGGTAGAAGTAGTTTCTTGTTCAAATCACAGAAAAGAAGCCACTGTCATTTGATCTCACAACACTTGGGGACAATGGAAGGGTAAGGTGGAGGGAGGAAGTTATGAAGGCTTTTGAAAACTGAGGATATTCTATTTGATTCTGAGGATGATAGAAATCAATTTAAATTTGTTGAGTAGGTGGTTAGAATGATAAGACCTACATTTTACTCATGTTCACTATACATCTTTCATTTGTCAGTTGGGAGACATAAACTTTAACTTTTTAGAGAGTATATGATTCTGAGTAGTAGACATAAAACCGGATCAGAAGAGCTTTGGTTTTAGAAAGGCAAACCTTGGTTACAGGGAGAAAATTATGATGATTAAAAGCATTTTCCAAATGCCCATTCTCAACAAATCTTAAAAGGAAGATTAATTTATAATTATTACCACATAAAGTTCTAGAATTTGGGTGAGTACTATTTCAAAAATTAAATTTAGAATTAAATTTATTAATTCTTTCAGCACACAATTCTTGAAGTGCATTACTGTTAATTTAGAAATTTTTTCACCAAAAAAGGTTGCAACTTTAAAACAAAAGATTGCAAAGGCATCTATCCATCAATTCATATACATTTATGAAGTTCTTACTTTATGTTAAGGGCTGTGATCTGAACTAGGAAGATTTTCTCAGAAAACCAATGTATCAAACATCTTTCCCCCACTCACATAGAGGGTGAAGAATATTATCAAATACTAATATAAAGGATTCCTTGAAGAATTGATTAATTTCTCAGGGAGAATTTCCTGTTCTTACCTGGAAAGAGGCTAAGGACCATAGTTGTCCTAGGCATCTTCTCAATTCCTCAAGATATTGAGTTTAGTATCTGTTTAGGACACAAAAGAGAAAATATTTATACTTATTTCATAAAGGTTTTGGGAAATTTCTGGAGAATTACATGAGTGACACAATGGTGGGACTCACTCTGCTCACTTTCTCACCTGTCCAGGTAATATATCCTTTGGGAACTGCATATTCAAGGCATGTGTAAACCCTCTTCTTGAACTACTAATAGGATTATAAGGATATGGGAGACAGCTAGGGGCCACCATAGTGCACAGAACACTAGGCCTGGAGTCAAGAAGATTCATGTTCCTGAGTTGGAGTCTGGTCTTATAACCTAACTAAATTTAGGACTCTGGGCAAGTCACTTAACACTGTTAACACTCCATTTCCTAATATTTAAAATGGGCCAGAAAAAGAAACTACCCCATTATCTTTGACAAGAAGACCCCCAATGTCACAAAAAGTCAGACACAAATAAAGGATTATAAACTTTTATCATGAGAAAGAATTATTGTCTGTAATTTATATAACTCTTATCCTGCTTCCTCATCATCGTTGAATTAGAAAAAACATGAATGATGGTGAAGGGAGAGTGGAATCCTTGCACTCAACCTCTTATTACATTCCATTGTTCCTAGCCTTCAAGGAGATGATGGGCCAGTCAGCAGGGACCGAAATGCAATCTCTGCATGTCACATCCTATCAGTGCTCTATATTCCAGCTGTGCAGCACTTTAGCATTTGTGGTAAGAGCCTGGAAAAGACATTTGGCAAAAACCAGGGTCTTTCCCAACATGCTTTGCAGGCTAGCCTCCCTGAGCCTCTAGCTGCATCCTTTCCTGTATGAAGTGTATTTAGCATTTAGTCAAGAAAATACCAATTAATTCCCCCAGCAGGAGGGGCATTCTTAGAACTGAATTCCTGAAAGCCATCTAGGCCTGCTCTTTAGGGAATATGCCAGAACCCTATTAAGTAGAGGTTAAACACTCTTTTGTTTTGTCATTGTTCTCAACATCCATGCAAGCTATAGTTAGCTTTTGGCTCTGAATATCTGTCCTAAGTGGACTGAGAACCAATGGGTTATTTGCTATCAGCTTAGCACTACCATGCAGGGAAATTCATATTTAAAAGGAAAGATGATAAAAATAGATCACATTCCTCAAGGCATCTGTGCTTTATAAAATGTCTTTCTCAGAAACAACCCAGTGGAGGTGATAATTCTGAGACAAAGGGAAACACAATGACTTGTCCATAGTCACATAGTAACATTGGGGCCAGAACCTAAAACCCCATGTCCTGCTTCCTAGTCTATGAATAATAATGCCTACCATTTTGTAGAACTTTAAGTCTTATAAGACCCTTTACTTTTGTTATTTTATTTGATCCTCATAACAACCCTGAGATATGGGTGCTATTATTAACCTCCTTTTACAGTGAAGAAAACATGGCTGATTGGGGTCAAGAGAAGTGTCCATGATCACACAGCTTTTAAGTTTCTGGGTCAGGATTAGGATTTAGTTTTTTTCTGACTATAAGTCTAATCCTAGATTGACTATGTCACCTAGCTGCCTTGCAGTTTCATTTCCAGTTTCAGCACCCTCTCTTCTACGTTATGCTGGTTTAAGAGTTTTTGGAACTCTCTTTTAAAAGTAGGAATATTTTGGGAATCCCTTTATCATTATCATTAATTAGAGATGCCTAATAATAAAAAAAAAAAACCTATACACAACATTACTCCAGCTCAGAGCATCACATCTTACTGAAAGAGGGACAATATCCCTCTTTGTAGATCCAGAAGACTGGCACAGTTGAGAACCAGGTTGAGCTCTTCAGTTAGAATCAAGAATCTTTGTGTTTTGGACAAAATGATGGAAGTTGAGAGAAGATCAGGTTTACCCAAGAGATGGATGCTGAGGTGTGGGGAATAGGGTGGAGAAGAAACACAATGCCCAGAATATTAAGAAATTTCCCTGTTGATATGGCATCATGGTTATTCAGAGGACTTAAGGCCTAGATAACTAGAAGAATTAGATATTGTAGGGAAGTAGGCAAGGAACAGTAAAGGGCAAAGAAGGATTACTGGTAGGAGAGGAAGTGTGTTCCTGGGTAAAGTTATTAGTGTTCTCAAAATTTTGGCGCCCTGGAACAAAATCTGAAATGTGTCACTCGAGTTATTATTTCTAAGAGTGACCCAAGGGCCAAGCAGAATGGAATTTATGTCCATATGTATCAGTGAATATCTGGCTGATGGGCAAGTGAGGATCACATGACTGAATGTTGTAGCCAATACAATATGTAGTACATTCTGTCATGACTTCACATTCACTAGAGAGTCTGGGAAGAGAATTGCGGGAAGCTTTTCTCCCTTTTATATCCAAAAGATATGTAACCAAAGGTCAAATTACTAAGTATGGGAAAACTAAGGTCAGGAAAGTCTGAAGTACAATTATTTGCAGTTTAATGTTATAGATTCTCTATACAATTCTTGTCAAGAGTTCTATAGAATGGGACATCAAGGATGAATTGTAAGCTGCATCACTGGAGACAGCATTGAAATCAATGAAATCATAGATCCATGTGAACAAGTGAGCTATTATAGATTTATCCAAATATTCTAAGTGAGAAACAAAATAGTATCAATTTTTAATTTACTGAAAGGCGAACTTTCTGCCTACACTTAGACTATTTTTAAATATGATCTTGAATAAAACAATAATCTGTGTGTGTGTGTGTGTGTGTGTGTGTGTGTGTAAGAGAGAGAGAAGAGAAACAGAAAGATAGCAAAATAGAGATAAAGACAGAGATAGAAGATAGTATGGAGATGCAAAGAGAGACATGGAGAAAGACAGAATAATTCATCCTTCAGATTACTTTTTTGTGTATCTTGTGGAACAGAAGTTCCATGGAGTATTCAGAATCAAGAAGATTTCTTAAATTCTGACCTGTACAAACAGAGGGCGAAGTGGAATTCACCTCTTGTAAAAACAAAGAAACAAACAAAAAGAAGTGTTACCTCCTTGCATGTTAAACCTTTCTTTCTTCATTACTGCTATACTTTTTCACAACTCATCTGCTTCCTTGTATTTTTGTTGTTAGTATTGTAGTTAAAATACGTTGCATCACTCCCTAAAATTCACCCTGCAACCTGGGTGGGGAACCATAATATCTATTGCTCTATCAAACTTAGGAATCTAAGGCCCCAAGTTCAGGTCCTCAGCTACTTAACCATCGTCACACAAATGTGACATGTTATGACTTCTCTGTTTCACATTCTTCTCAGTCAATGAAGCTAGTTAAATAGCAATCTCTAAAGACACTTTCGATTCTAAATCCCACGAAATATGACAAATGTGGCAGAGAACTGTTTGACCAGATTTGGAATATAAAAATCCAGGATATTTTCCAAAAATTCTTTTGGGAGCTGTCATGTGTTCCCATAATAATTGAAGAAATGGGAGAACCACCCTTTAAATTAGCAACTTTAAAATATTATAGATGATTAGTATATGGAAAGGGTCACCTAAATAGCCTGACAAGAAACTTTAGGTTTCTGAGGCTTTTGCAAGGACTATCATCCTCTCAGTCAGACTTCATTTATAAACTTTATTTTCTCAGATGGTAAGGCATGGCCTCTGAGCTTGAACTATTCTTTGAACAAAATTATTTGTATTTTGGCAAGGTTTTATTTTATTTTCAAAATGCTGAGCCTCATCAACCACCCACTCTTTTCTCAGATAAATTCAAGAAAGTGAAAATACTTCTTCTGGATGCATAGAGGTGGAAAGGGTGAAACTTTAAAAAACATTGCACACAGATTGAGAGTCACTGCTGGCCATCAAGTGCAACCAACTTATTTTACAGATGAGGAAACTAAATCACAGCAATGTTAAAGGACTTTTTGCTTAGAATCACATGACTAAAATATTTGAGTCAGTATTTGAATCCATATCTTCCTTACTGCAAATTTAGTTCCTTATCTACTATTATTTTCACTCTAAATAGGAAATCAGTTAGTTATTAATATAGTCAATCTGCTAAATTTTATATAGCCTTTCATCTTAGCACTTATTTATCATTTGATTCCTGGCTAATCAGACTCTCTCATCCCATCCCTCTCTCCATTCTAATCATCTCTCAGTTATCTTGAAAAGGAACATATTAAATGTTATGGAATATTATTGTTTTACAAGAAATCATCAGGAGAATGATTTTAGAGAGACCTGGAGATATTTACATGAACTGATGTTAAGTAAAATGAGCAGAACCAGAAGGTTATTGTATATGACAACATCAATATTCTATGATGATCAATTCTGATGAACTCTTTCCAAAAATGAGATGATTGATACCAGTTCCAATGATCTCATGCTGAAGAGAGCCATTTACACCTAGAGAGAGGAACTGAATGCGGATCATAGCATAACATTTTCGCTCTTTTTATTGTTCACGTACATTTTGTTTTCTTACTCATTTACTTTCGTTTTTTATCTGATTTTTGTAGTGCAGCAAGAGAATTGTATAAACATGTTTATACATATTAGATTTAACATATTGTAACATGTTTAACACATATTGAATTGCTTACCATCTAGGAGAAGGGGTTGTGGGAATGAGGAGAAAATTTGAAACACAAGGATATGCAAGGATCAAAGTTGTCAAATTATCCGTGCATATGTTTTGAAAAGAAAAAGCTTTATTAAAAAATTTAAAAATAAAAATAAATTTAAAAAGAAAAGGAACATATTAGTCCATTTATGCTTTGAAAATAGCATTTTATTTCCATACAACTAATGTTAAAAAGTTTCTCTACTGCCATCTACATGCATTATTTCATTTGATCTTCACATTTCTGTGTTGCAAGTAAAACAGAGATTGTTGTCACCATTTTAAAAATGACAAAAATGAAGGTCAGAGAGAGAAAGTAAATTGTCCAGAAGCAGGTAAATATTTCATGATTGAGGTGTTAGTTTAATTCAGATCTACTGAACATTGGTTGAATAGCCTTTCTTCCATAGTTACTTGTTGGAAAACATAATTGACCAACTGCAAGTATTTAACTAGGAGGGACTAGTCTAGATGAGGTGACTTAATATGTTCTAAGACTAATGTTATTTTTTAATTCTTTTAATTAACAAGTATTTACTTTCTATGATTTTTGTTCCATGGGGTCATGTCTATAATGAATTTCAAGCTTCTCTAAATAACAACTAGTAATTCAATCAACAAGCCTACATTACTTATTATGTGCCAGGTTGGTAATAAAAGGAAGGAGGCTTTTTTCCGGTCCTTTTTGAGTAAGAACTTAAGTAGTTACCGTTATAGACTCTTATTAGCTATGTGACTTCAGGCCAGTCACTTCCCTGCTGGACTTCATTTGTAAAATGAGAAGATTGGATATGATAATTTCTAAGTTCTCTTCTAGCTCTAAACCTATAACCCCATGATCAATTCTTGTCAAGGATATTTGGCCATAAATTTCTCCTGGACATATAGCCTATAAGGAATTCTTCTTTCTTCTTCCTCATACAAAGCAACACTGAGAAGCTACTGTAATAATTCAATGCGGGAACTCCCTCTCATTTTAAAGTTGCTTACTTAGGTTGATGCAGTTAGATTTGAATTAAAGTCTTAGACACAATGGGGTATTTTGCAAAACCCTGCACAGAGCTTCTCATTGCAAAATGTTCTTCCCATTCCCAGTAGGCAAAGTTGAACTGCCTGGCATTCTTGTATTGATTCTATTTCTACTAATGTATATAATGTAGAAAATTTATCAGCTGACTTACTCTCAATTCATCATCGAAAACAACTACTTTGCAAAAAGAAATATAATTTCATTCTCATTTGATATTTCCATGTCTGTGAAGACTATAGGACATTTTATGCAGGCACATAGTAACTTTTGTTGGTTCCTTATCCTTCACTTTGGTGTGTCCCACTCTCCACCTCTCCCAAATTTCCTATCATACCTTTATCCTGCTCTTTGAATCCAAAGTTATTTGAAACCTTCTCTACTTTTTCTCCCCAGCCCCATTTCTTCTGACCTAGTTTCTTATAGCACTTGATTTCTCTTCTGTGTGGCTCTCATATCCAACAGAGGCCCTTAGTGCTTTAGAAAATGACAGGGAAAAAAACCTATTAATATTAAGCTAATGAAAGAAGGTTAAAAACTAAAAAAAAAAAAAAAAAAAAAAAAAAGGACTCACCTTCCCCAATCCCCCAATTTTTACTTATTTAAATTTATTTGTACCTATAGTGTTTTACCTCCTCTTAGATTATTCTTTATTTTCCTGTGTTTTATAAGACAAATGAAGCAAAACACATGCCCTGGTAAATTATTTAAATACTTTTTTTTTTAATTTCTTATCCTAATTCTAGATATCTCTTTGTTGGACTGTGTTGCGAATACCAACCAAAGAAGGATAGTACTGTTTATGGGGCAGAAGATGAATGAACTTTTTGTAATGAAGGATACATTGGTATTTAGGCCAGAAGAGAACACCAGCATAAGGCTGAAGCCAGTACACAATTTCAAGGGCAGATAAAGGGATGAAACAGGCTATGGATTCTACACCCAGTTCTGTTTTCTAAGGCATCCCGATTTTGTTGGTTGGGGCAGTGAAGCTGTCTGGACAGAGTATCCTGGTCTCTGATTATGAGTTGTACACATAGTGTATAGTTCAATGCATCACAATAGACAATTGCTTCTGATGTATTCTAGGATGTTAGTACCTTTAGAATCAAAATACTGAAATGATTAGAGTTGTATTTCTATAGTTAGGATTGATTGGATCATGGAGCCTCTGAAAGGAAAGCTTGTTAATGGCATGCATTTAAAACTAAGCACAAATTTCTTAACTTGACAACTGCTTCCTGTGGTCCAGAGAACCTTATGAAAATTGCAGTGATTAAAAGAAAAAAATACAATCATTAGAATTTTCAGTCATCTATATTCATAACACATTATTCAAATAAACAAGCCTTCTCATTGGTTAATTTTGTGTTAAAAATTGGGGATAACTTAGAGTAGCTTATATTGGCAGTACCATTTATGCAAATTGGATTGTCATTGCCATTAGAAAGAATGAAAAATACAATTTAGAAGAAACCAGGACATTTTAATGCAAAGTGATATAGACAAAAGTGACCAGAACTTAAAGAGTATATACTTTCTTGTATCAGGAACTTTGTTCATGCTATTCTTTTTATTATTATTCATATTATATTATATTAGTGTGTAGAAGTTATTATTGCTTGATAAACAAATATTCATCAGGTGCTGACTATAAAGATTTTTTAAAAAGGTAGAAAGCATGGTCATTACCTTCAAGGAGCTCACATTTTAATATAGAAAACACCATACCCCGAAAAACAAATAAACCCCAAAATAACAACAGCAACATTAACAATAACTCCCACAATTATAAGACATGTTGTTGCTATTGTTTGTCCTTTGATCTGAAAAAGAATCATTACATCTGGAATGTAATATCATAACTTGTAAGTAAATTATATTTAAGTAAGGTGGTGTTGTGGAAGCTGCAAACCTCACTCTTTCCTCCAAAGCTTTTTGGGCCCAGTGACAAGATATAGATCAGAATTTTTTTCTATTTTCTATTTTTACACTTTCTCAGAATCATCAGACCCCAAACAATGACCAAACAAGGTTTGGTCTGAGACCTATTATTGGCCAATCTATGAAAGTCAGAGTGATCTAGCTTAAAATGTAGCCCATAAACCTCTTGTGAGATTTCAGAGATCAAAATTTATATTCTCTTGGGCAGAATACCTACAAGTAAGCTTTTCTCCTTGATTAAATTATGAACCCCTAGATATTTTGTGTTGTTTTATATCCTTAGAACTCAGCATAGTACTTGGCACATAGTAGGGTCCTTAGAAATGTTTATTGACTGATTAAATGTTATGACTCTCAGTGCCCTTTGACCTGCACTAGACTGCCTTATATTATTTGGTTGTAAACCAAGGAGGCTGGAATTCAGGAAAAAAAGTTTTAGGAAATTCAGGATAGAGATGATAAATCAATTTATGAAAATAGTTGTGATAATTGATAGAGAGGGTAAAGGAACAGATTTGAGGACTGAATCTTAGAGAGCACCCTGTTTTGGGGACAGATGATTGCTGATAATTCAACAAAGTAAAATAAGGAGTGATTAGATATCTAAGAAGACAAAGTAGAAAAGAATTTTCAACAAAAAACATAATATGGGATCCTGATAATGAAAGAAAATAGAACCAGAAATTATAATTTTAAAAGATCAACAGTGCAAAGGAGAATTTTTACAGTTTGATAGCTTGAATGAATGAGTCAAAAGAAGTGTGCATTTAGGAATAGGGGAGATAAGAGCATTGTTGTATTCAGGGAGGAAAGAAGCAATAGAGAGAGAGAGAAAGAGAGAGAGAGAAATTGAGAATCAGAGAACAGAAAATGTCTATGGGCTTAGCTCCAGGTAAAGTTTTGAGGGGTTAAGGCACAAATAGAACTGTTAATCCTGGAAGGGGAGAAGGGACATTCTTTCTCAGGGACAACAGAAATAAGGATCTGAAGACAAGAATAGATATAGAAGGGTTTTAATGTGTGCAGAAGAGGGCTTCAGTTTCCTCAATATAGTAGGAGGCAAGGCCATATGTTGTGAGAGAAGTGTTAGGATAGCAGAGGGGGGCTTAGGAAAGAATAAACCCCACTCAGATTTTGGGTAGTGAGTTCAGGAAAAACTTAGAATTTTAATGGAAGCTAAGATGTAATATCAAGACATTATCATGAAAATCTAGGAAGCTTAAGAAATTTGGGACATCAGATGTGTATTTACGATGAAAGAAATACTACTTATCCTGGGAAAGTCCCAATTATCAGGCACTGATTTTTATAAGTAGCTATCTTCCATCTTTCTTTCATCAGACTGAACCAAAAGCTCAAGATGTAGAGAGGATTTTTGCTTTGGATAGGCATTGGGACTGGATAACACATAGAGTATCTTGCCCTTTTTAGATTATATAAATATACTAGGAACTCTCTTTTTCTTTTCCCCCAAATCTCTTCTCTGAACATCTCCTGCTCATTCTTTCATAGCTAGAGCTGATTTTCCAGCAGGCAAATACACACAAAGTCAGCTCTTCTCAGCTCTACTCATCACAGCATGAGCTAATACAGTTTCTTTCTGCACTGCATGTGAACCAAAGATAGGTTAGAAATGAATTAAAATATTTTCATAAAATGGGATGAATTGAATTGAGATGACAATGTGAATTCTTGGAATATGCACTGGAGCCAGGATATGTGAATTTGGGTACAGGATTTGCAACTTTTTAGTTCTATGTGACTATTGGTAAATTACTTAATCTTATTTTAGTTTTTGCAGTTACAAAATAGAAATAAGTGTGTTCTAATCACTACAGGATAGTAATGTTGAAAAGTACTAAATAAACTAGGACATTTTATAGAAAATGAATTATTTCAAATACTGAATGTCATGTGCTGTCATACTGTATTTTTGATTAAATAATATCAAATTTCACATTCTTTTTTATATTTTTATAGATTTTAAAATGTAATTTAATGCTATATTTTGTTTTCACATTCAAAATTATCCAGTTTCCCTTTCTCATCTTCCTTCCCAAATAGTCATCATTCAACTTAAGAAACAATACTTTAAAAGAAAAAAATGAAAAAAAAGAAAGAGAAAAAATAGCAAAACTGATTGTTATGTCAAAATAAACCCGAAATATGTTCAATGCTCCTCCACCAGGGTCCTCCGTTAACTGCAAAGAATGGGGTCAAGGTGTCTTAGAAGATCCTATACTAAGCACTGGGGATGCAAAAAAGAGGCAAAAGCAGTACTTTTCCTCAAGGAGTTTATAATCTAATGGATTTAGTACTGGAAGAAACCTAGGAGATTGTCTAGTACAACACCATTCTTTTACAGATGAGAAAACTGAAGCAAAAAGAATTGAAATGTTTGGACAAAAGTCATATAAGGAATTAGACAAGATAGAGACATCTCCAAAATTTGAAAATTAGTCCACTGCTTTCCTCATTCTGGACACTTCATTACCATGTTGCTCCTCTGATATAATAAAAACAAGAGCCTTGGAGGGTCATTTAACTTGATCAGATCTCTACTCCTTGAGTAGTTAATCAGAATCTAAGCCCCTAACTCCTAGATCATATCTGATGTTTTTCTCTAAACAAGCAGACCACGCATTTCTCTTTGGATTAAGTGAAGATATCTTGTCTATTCTTACAATAATCAGATAAAATATTAAAAAAATTAAAATATCTACACCCAAAAAACTTAACCTTATCAAATCTATACAATAGAAATTCAGGGGGAAAGTGATCAAAAAGGTCAAACCTAAGGTACTCTTTGGAGAAACCTAAGGAGAAATGGGAAACAATGTTTAGAGAATTAAGATAGAAATATCAGGAGACTTATTTCCTCTAGTTTTAGGGACAGGTACCAAGAAGGTACCAAGTATAATATTCAAGTTTTGTGTAACCATGGTAACAACCTATCTTAGGGGTTAAACTTGGGATGTATACATGAACTTTTAACTCCCTTCTACATTTGTCCTACTTTTAAGAGTTCATGCACAGATCTTATCATCAATAATTCTACCATGCAGGATTAGCAATGTCAGGACCTTCCTCCTATTGTCCAAAAAGTTTCAACAATAAGCATTTGTCTTAGGTCCTTACATGCTTGGCAGAAAGGGAAATGCACTAAATCTATTTCATGAATTCTTCTGGGATCCTTGGTGAAAGGAAACCTTACATTCTTAAATGTCAGTTCTCTTTACAGAAATGCGAAGGAGGCATTCCATGCTGTCATTCTTTTTTCATGCTGCCTGCTGGCCCTTATTTGGAGGCAATGATTCCAAAAGATCTAGTGGTCACTAAAATAAATAGAAGTTACAGTCACAAATCAGAATGTTAGAAAACACAGAACAGAATTGCATCCACTTTAATTACAATATGCATTTCATGTTTTGAAGAGATAGGGATTTAGTGGGTTGGAGAGACACTGAAGGACATTTCCAGCTGGCAGAAGCTAAAGAGAGTGCTTTCAAACTAACTGTAGCAAGATAGTGTAACAACTTAAAAGGGATAAGTATTCAGAGGATGACAGAAAAGAGTGGCAGAGACAAAGGCTTCAGAGTAGAGGAGCATATCTATGAGAAGCATTAAAATAATGGAACAGATTGGCAATGAATCTTGTCTTGTATCTATCTGTAGGTACAAGGGAAATACCTGAGAATGGCAAGGATATGAATGTAATCAAATGAAATACTAGATATGAAGGGGCTTTGATGTCAGCTAATATCAGTTATTCCTATTATATCTAGGTTTATTACTGATTTCAAAGAGTGATAATTATTACTTTTCAAATAGTGGAGTTTATCACCACCAGCTGCCACAGAGATCCAGACTGAGTAGGGCCTTCCCTAAATCCCAGGAGGAATTTCCAGTGTGGTTTGCAGAAGCTATAGAATTGATGGGGCAAGTAATAGGAGACAATGTGAGGAGGGAATCAGCAATTATATCAATAAGTTTTTTTCAAAAAGAAAAAGAAAGAAAAAAGTCAACCTGAACCTTTCAAAAGTTCCACTTTTAAATCTCATCACCAAGAAAACTTGCATATTCTAATTTTTTTAAAAATAAGATATTCTCAAACAAAAGCAAGTAAATCTTCTTAAAGTACAGGTTGAGTACAAAATCATTGATCCTCTCTTGACCTAGTTGAAGCGGCTAATTTCTGCTACTGTTTAGAAGACAATTATGATCATTGATGCTTATATAGCACTTTAATGTTTGTAAAAACAAACAAACAAACAAACAAACAAACAAAAAATTGAATGTACATTATCTCATTCAAGTCTAATAATAATCATGTTGTACCAGTAAATACTACATGCATTGTCCTTACTATATAGGCAGTAACTGAAACTCAGAAAAGTTAAAGAGACTTTCCCATGATGAGATAGCTAATAATAAGTCACAGAACTATGAATTGAACCAAATCCAGATCTACTCTGTTCTACTGCCTATCATATTCAATATTAAGTACTGAAATATTAAGAAATTTGATTATATATGTATATACATATACACATATATGTCACTATGATGTGGATTAAGATTCCTTTCTAATTCCCAGCCCCCATTGAATCTGAGCTAACTTGGACTGTCCCAGCCCCCATCTGCTCAGGTTTCCCTAACCCCCACAAACAGCTTCCTCCTTATCTAAAAACCTATTGAATTCTATTCAAATTCTGCAATTTTCTAACCCTGGCCGAAAACCATCCAGGAGCCAATATGGACTCCACCCACGGGCCCCTTTCAAGATCACCAAAAGCCCCCCATTATAAAAAAGAGGGAAACTGGAGCCCACTCTTTGCAGGAGTCCCAAACATAGCATACACTGGCTATGCCAAGAGCTCCTGTCCGCCTGGTGCCAGCCCTGGCCTTGGCACCTTTCTACCTTTAACCTTACTTCCAAACTCCAAAATAAACCTCTTTTATTAATCTAGGTCTTTGGGTCTGTAAATTCCTTTACCTGCGCCGCTACTAGACCTCATTTAACTCTGTATCCTTGCGCCGAATCCAAAGGGGTTGCAGGGGAGGTCTATTTGACTCCCTGTACCCTGAACCTGCCACTAGACCTCAATTAACCCTAATTTCATCTAGGTACGCCTTACCTAATTCTCATCAACTACATTATATTAAAATTGTATCTCTTTCGGGCCTCTTTGACCACTGTCATGCTTATTTTTAATTTTTAATTGTTTTGTTTCATTTTAATGGGCAATCACATATAGAAGGAGTAGTTATAGATAATCATGAAGGAATAACAGAATATTGGCAAGAAGACATTGGTCTGGGTTTAGATAAGTGTTTGATAGTAATCACTATTGTTGTTTGTTCCTTTGCTCTCTCTCCCTTCTCCTCCTTCTCTTCCTTCTCCTCCTTCTCTTCCTCCTCCTACTTTTTCTCCTCCTCCTCTTTCTTCTTCTTCTCCTTCTTCTCTCTTTCTCTCTCTCTCTCTCTCTCTCTCTCTCTCTCTCTCTCTCTCTCTCACTCCCCCCCCCCGGGTTTTCTTACTTCTTTTTTTTTTTACATGCAGATAGCATTTTCTGACTATTGGGATTGTTTTAGATCACTGAACCACTGAGAAAAACCAAGTCTTTCATAGTTGATCATCACACATTCTTACTGTTATTGTGTACAACTGTATTCCTGGTTCTGCTTGTTTCACTCAGCATGTTTTTAATTAAGGTAGTAAGCTTATAAGTAGGTAGAATAAAATGTCAGTAATAGGGACTAAGATTATGAAAGAGAATCTGTAAGTCTCTTACAGACTGTTCCATAAATTAAGAAAATATAATAGTGACTTGCAAGGTGTCTCATAAATTAAGGGAGCAAAGGAGCCATTGGAAACTTCCATAAATTAACTAAAGCCACATCCTGAGACTGTGCTAAATTAGGGGAAGACAACTAGGACTTACTGTAGTGCCCTGTGGTCTGTAAGCCTCAGATAAGCTCCAGAGAACTCAGTAAAACCAGAATACCAGCAAATGCTATTCTAATGAGCTAACCCTAAGATTCTGCTCATAACTTTGAGATTTTGTGGATATGTTAATGAATTAACACTAAGGTAGTCTAGATAAGAGTTAATCCTTTCCTCCCCCAAAACAACAAAACCATCAACAAAACACCAAAAGAATAAACAATCAAAAAAAATTAAAAACCCTATCTAAAAAAAATTATAAAAGTGAGACCTTAAACATATGCCTTTCCTTAATCCCACCTCCCATCCCACACACACCATGTACTGTTAGGTTGCATGTTGCCCTGGTGATTTGTACTCAGTTCCATGTTTACCTTGGTGACTCTTTGTGCTTTCCCCCCTTGCTATTTTCTTCTTCATATTGATTGCTTCACTCCATCCCTCCTTCTTCCTTTCATGCCATCTGCCTGTACCCCAGTACTGTTTGCCTCTATACTTTCTGGGTCTTATTAAAATATAAGTGAAGCATTACTCCCTGCTTGTGCCCATCATGGACTTTCCCAGTGAGTATTCAAAAACTGTGCTTACTATGCCCCCACTCAACCCAAATGATCCCATTGTTATCTCATTCCCTTAGTCATAATTAATAATTCCATAAATTAATTGCCAATTTATCCACTGCCATATAAGAATTGGAAGATCTCCTTCATGGTGGGGATGGTTCTACCTACTGCCATGGTTTCTAGGAAGGCAAAGAGAGGAAAATATACTTCTGGATTCTTCCTATATTGAAAAATCAGCATTGTGTCACAGTGTTGACTAATTGGGTTTTTTTAAAAAAAAGAGAGATTTATACCATTACTTTAGAATGCAGAGTAAATTTTGTTGTCAGGGAAGATCACAGCTATATTACCTCTGTGTAATGAACAAAATTGCTATTCTTGAATTCAATTCCTGATATGACCCAACTATATCTTTTGTGGTTTTCTTTCTGCAAGTGGGGGATCATTGATGATTCTTCTAAACCCTCTTTCTCCCTCATATCTTTAGAAAAGTAGAGGGAGTTTGACTTTCAGATCATGTTATCAAAAAGATGGATGATTGGCCTTTCCTCCAGTCTTTACAAATCTACACAGAAATACAATACACTCACACAGGCACATATACAGACCATATTTACCAAAGTTAAAAATAATTAACTTGTTTTCATATAACAAGAAAATGAAAAACCTTATATAACAAAAACTTTATGAATGCCAAATATGAAGGGGTTCATTAAGCCCTTTCCTGCTTCCCTACTAGCCTCCTTAACCAAGTGTGGTGCAGAAACCAACTCTTGTGTTTTGGGACTCATTCAGACATTTCACTCCTGTGATTATTTTTGGCAGCAACTTGTCTATGCATCATAGAATGTGTTACAATACACAGTGAACATTGACTCTGTTCAGGGACATTATGCAATTTGGAGAAGGAAGTATAAAAAGAAGGAAGATTAGTTCTCTTACTTCCTGAGATGACTTCCTCTGGATTATAGAATCTAAGAACTTTCAAAGGAACATTTTCTCTCAATCCTATGAAAATCAGCAGACATGATTCAATTTAGAGAGCTAAAGAACAGAGCTATGGGGTACAAGGCCAAGATTCATACCTGCATTAGACATGAAGGAAAGAGGAATTAAATTCAGATTGGGTCAGTTTTTTATCCCTGAGAA
Source organism: Sminthopsis crassicaudata (assembly GCF_048593235.1). Classification (NCBI taxonomy): domain Eukaryota; kingdom Metazoa; phylum Chordata; class Mammalia; order Dasyuromorphia; family Dasyuridae; genus Sminthopsis; species Sminthopsis crassicaudata. The sequence continues at coordinate 325,190,489 of NC_133619.1, read as the reverse complement.
GCCACTTGGCACAAGGACTTGTAATATAAATGTAAAGTAAAGTAAATGCCCCATCTGGATTGGTGGTGAGATAGCATTTCTATGTGGTTTTGAGTGTAAATCCACTATCAAAGGGAAAGGTATCAGAAAGCAAATAGCAAAAAAAATATAAGATAGGGAGCATCCCCTTCCCACCCTCAAAAATGTATCAAGAGTAAGAAAATTCAATCAAAAACTTAAAACATAAGTACATAAATCTACAGAGATATGTTAATTAAAAGGAAAAATTAATTACCAAAATATTTCTCTAAATAAATATTATAAGACAAAGGTTAGTTAATCAACATATAATGAAATCCAAAGTTGTATGAATTCGAAGGAGAGAATGGAATTGCTACAAAATTCTTAAAAATGGTTCAAGAAATATGTTCAAGTAGTGAGACAAAAAGGTTAGACAGGAACAAATGGCAGGATTTATGTCCTGCACAAAAGAAATAATTACTAACATAGAAAATTTGGAATCTGCACTGGGGACTCTATCCAAAGAAATGAAATAGAGATTATAATTTAGGAACAAAAAAAAAATAATATAATGAAATAAAGGACATTCAAGAAGAAAAGAAGCAAAAAAAAAACAATAATGCTAAAAGACATATGAAATTCAAAAAGGCTACATCATTGATCCTTAAAACAGGATGAGTATAAATAACACAAGGGTCATAAGTCTCACAGAAGAACATATCAAATAAAAAAAATCAAACTGGAGCACCATAATCTGAGAAAAGAAAACAAATATCCCACACATAACTTCCTTACAAAAAACAAAAACAAAAACAAAACTTGACCAGAAACTCTGAATACAGAAACACACACACACACACACACACACAAACACACACACACACACACACACACACACACACACACGACTCTCCATCCCCCCCCATCCATGGATCATAATCAGAAAAAAAAATGTGGGAGGTGTTTAAGGAATTTGTTACGCTATCAGTATTACAGGAACCTGAAGAATAGCCAGACGCTAACAGAGTAATATGAAACCATCAGGGTGGGAAATTTAGAGAGTATATACAAAAATGATCTCGGGAGCACCTGTTCCATTGCTTACTTGGCCCTCCAGAGATAGGTAATGTGATCTCATTGCTCTTCTTTTTACTTTAAGAGACTGGAAAGCATATAGGTGCTGGGGCAAATTTCTTCTCCCTTCAGCTATGTTATAACTTCCCTATCTCTTCTTAGTGAAAATCAATCTTTCATCTACATAATAACCATGGGGTGTTCTAAAATAGGTTTTATTCCCCTGACCTATGGGACTCAGCTCTCTGGTGACCATTCCTATCTTTCCATCTCTTGCCTCAAGTACAAAATTGTATACTTATTTCTCTACCTTTTCCCAATGGATAGATTTGAGCAAAGATTTATCTTAAGTAAGTTATGAATTCTCTAGGAAATATTATAAAACCTACCGCATTTCAAGTAAATGCACAAGACACTGTCTTAAAGACTGTCTTACTAAACATAGACTACTTGAGAACCATAACCTTGTCACTCACTTGATGATTTATGCTTCAGTGTCCCACTATCTAAATTAGAAAGAATAGTATAGGACCTTTATTTGCAATATGAATATGAATATGAGAGTCATTTTCACTGTTTTGAGTCATATTTAGGATGAGCAGACTGTACTTGCTGATCTCTAAAGTCTCTTCCAGTTCTGAATCCTATAAAGCCAAAATGCTTTAAACTTCTTAGGAAAAAAAAATACAGGACTGTCTTTTAACAAGATGAATGTGCATTTGTTTTTGTTGTTATCACAGTGTTATACAGAAAAGTTGGTAGCTTTATTCTCTACAATGGTTTCTCAGTTGCTAGACTGTTCTCATTCACATGCCATATTGGCCACTGTCTAACATGAAACATATCAATATTTCCAATGACATTAAATATAGCTATTAGGACAAATCCAAGCTTATCTTAATTGGCTAACAGATAATCAGGCTTATAGGGCTGCTGAATCCATTAGCATTAATTGGGAAAAAGGCAAATTTTATCAATACTGACACTTGAATACAAGCATAGTCACTGGAAAATATTAATTTACAATCACCACTAGCACCTTTCCATTAACAGAAATGTGTTACCCCTAATTGGTTGAAGCTCTAAGGCTCTGCCATATCATACTGTGACACTCACAGTAATTCCTCTACTACCTTTGAAGTGTAGAGTTTACTGTGAAAAGTAACTTGCTGAATTGGGAATTTGTTATAGATGTGTATCAGCTCATTAGGGCACCCTTCCTTTAAGAGTAGCAGAGATATACTGGCAAAGTTTTGCTCCCTAAATGGAATGGAGGCAGTTTAATTTCCTCTTCCCAAAGAATGTTTTCTTTTGTACGAAAGAAACAGAATCAGTTTGCTTCATTCTTGACTCCTGCCAGCCCATTCCCCATGCTCAGCACTAGTAACAACACTATTTCCCATCTCACTGGAGTTACCTTCCAGGACCCAGATGCTAGCCTTCTCCAGGATGACTGGAATGGTCTTAGTCATAAAGTATTTTGAATCATTTCAAGATAAGACTATACATCAGAGGCAATCAAGGGCTCATTATTGTAAATGATTTAATTTACTGCGTGACAGTAATAGAAGGAGAGCAAGCAAAGGTGTTGGAGAATGCTGAGGTACCAGAAGCACACCCTCAGTTGTAACCTTTACAGGTAACAATGAACACCTTGTTGGCATGCCTGCCAAATGGAAGGCAGTCATCAACCCAAACAACACTATGCCACCAAGCACCTCACTATCGATTTGAAGATCCTGAAGTACAGAAAGATATTACAAATGTTCCTTTCAAAATTATCCCTTCTTAAAATGATGATGCCTGGGTAAGAAGACTATAGGAAGCTATGTTCTATAAGTCAGATAGGTGAATATATATTGATGAAGAAGAAAGAGACTACAGAGAACTATGTAGGGCATTAGACAGAAAATGCTATTATCACTATGCCTACTTATTTCCTACTTATTTAAATGATTCTCTGTGACAGGCCACCAAAATTGATGGCAGCTATCTGGACTAAATGTACTTCAAGTGATTAACAAATCTTTAGCTGTCGCCATGACTCATGGCTTAGCGAAATCTGAGGACAATATCATGGCTATGAGACTGGTGGTGAAATTTTTAATATTTCTATCCTAGAAATTTAGAAAGGTATATTTGAGGTAAAATCTACAATGGAAATACTTTCCTAGATGATGAAGACTTTGACTAGACCTTGTTCCTGCACATTATGAAGGAGTTAAAGAGAGACACAGCATTTCACTTAACCAAAGATAATATGGCCCATCAGTGAGTACAGGAGAACTTTGAGAAGATCAGGTGTGAGCTTTCTTCTTGGTAGACTGACATTAACTTAGCATATTTGACTATGGATGCTTCTGGGCCCAAGAAGCTAAATTGTGCTCAGTTTGAGGGCATCATCACTTATCTCATCTGGTAGACTATTCCTTCATGCCTGAAGGCTATGTAAGATGCTGAAGTCTGCAAGAATGCCATTGGAGAAATCATCCTAGTTAGCATAAATAGAATGCCCAAATTTTATTATACAAGAACTCTTTGGCCAAGTCCCTAATAAAGTTTCCAATCCTGATGAGCTTGTGGCTAATTGAGCTGCCATTCAGGAAAGCATGCTAGTTGGTGATGCCACAGATATGCTACTTCTAGAAGTTATTCACCTTTCTCTAGACATTGAGATATTAAGAGGCATCTTCAGCAAACTAATCAATAGGAACATAACTATCCCAACTAAGAAGAGCCAAGTGACTTCCACAGTTGCTGATAGACACAAGTTGAAATTAAAATGTGCCAGGGAGAGAAAGAGAGAGAGAGAGAGAGAGAGAGAGAGAGAGAGAGAGAGAGAGAGAGAGAGAGAGAGAGAGAGAGAGAGAAATGGCTGGAGACAAGAAGTTTCTTGGATACTTAAATTTGATCAGAATTCCTCTAGTTCTACATGGAGTTTCACAGACTGAAGTCACATTTGGTATTGATGCTATTGGGATTGTACATGTTTCTGCAAAGGATAAAGGCACAGGATGTGAATAATAAATTGTGCTCCAGTCTTCTTGTGGGTTAAGAAAAGAAAACATTGAAAATCTGGTTAAGAAAGCAGAGAAGTATGTTAAGAAGACAGTAGAAAGGAAGAACATATAGCAGTTGTCAATATGGTAGAAGAAATTATTCATGATACTTTAAAATGGAGAAAAGACCAATTTCCAGCAGATGACTGTAATAAACTAAAAGAAAAAGAAATCTCTAGAATGAAAGAGGTCTTGTATCGCTAAATAGCAAGACAGGAAAACATTGGTCAGGCAGTATCTGCTCTACAACAAGTATCATTAAGTCTCTGATATGGCATATAAAAAGAGGACATCTGACAGACAGGGATCTCAAAGCTCTACTTCTGTAGAACAGAAAAAGGATCAGAAGGAGGGAAAACAGGCATATCACTAGTTGACCTTGACTAAAGCAGAAATTTGGAAAATGTTTTTGAAGCTTGAGAACAAAAGAGTACAAGGACCTTTCTGAATAGAAATGGGTAAACTTCAGTCTCACTGTGTTTTTTCACCATTTTATGTATAATTTTCTTAATGTCTAGATCTAATGAATATATTAGATAATTGTCACTTGACAGGCAATTCATATAATACAGAGTTCTAAATGTTTATCCCTAGCTGTAATGTCCAGGCTTGCTTTCTGGAGGATCTTGGGACCAGCCTTGATCTTAGTGCAGGAGGCAGGACAGACACCAAAATACTGGTCAAAGATAGAATGTCTATCTTCCAGTCCTTCTTAGCCCTTATATACCTTATTGTAATTATATTATTATAGCATATTATGTATGATTGCAACTACAGAACCATTACATCACCATACTTAGTAGCAAGTATATATATATGAACTAGAGAACCATATTCTCATTAATTCCACTGAGTTAACACTTTATTACAAGTATATTTCTCCAGAGTTCTTGCCCTCTACATCTCCCACTTTCTTTTGTTTTAGAACACAGGTATTCATGTCTTCCCTGACTTATCAGGAAGGTAAGAACATCAAACTAGATATTGTTAGCAGGTTTCCTCTAGATTGAAGGGTCTTACTTGAAACATGTATACATAAATCCATCAACATGGGAGGGGTTACACAAGCACATAGTAATATAACACCGGCTAGTAGTAATGTAACAAACAACATGAATCAACATGAGGAATTATACATGTCCATAAGTCCTAGAAGGAGGGTATATAAATAATAATCACACATACACCTCCTTCAGCAGCCTAGAAATAGTCCAAAACCAATCTATTGTCCATTACTTCATGTGTCAGGGAATCCAAATGTTTTGAGTCTCATTAACAATTTTTGATGTTCAAGAGTCAACCACAATAATTGCCATGCTCTTTCAGTGGTAGGCACAGTCAGCAATGGAAGCACCTAATGTTTCTTGGATCTTTTCCTTTGTTTTAAGGGTCTTTTCCTTTTCTCTCTGATGGACAAGGTGAATATGGTTCATTGATAACCATCTGATTCCTTCTCCATCAGTAGAGCTTCAAGCAAACCAACTCTCCCAAGCAGTTAACTTATCTAGTCCCTTCCATTCATCATTTTCTGGATCTTTCCACATCACCTGGTGATTATTCCACTCACACTGGACACTGCCCTTCCCGTGAATTATAAAACTTGCCTGGTGGAGCCAGTGCATCTTTATCAAAACTCAAAACATTAATAGTATAAAGGGCTAAGTTTAGAAGTTCTCTAGGGTTACCTATAACTCTCCCTTTTTAGAGGAGCATCTTAATGTCTCTGTTTCTCCTCTCTACTATTGCCTGTCCTTGAAAATTAAAAGGTATGCTAGTGGTGTGTAAAATCTGATTCTGTGCACAAAAGTGTGCAAAATGTTTAGAAGTATATGCAGGTCCACTATCTGTTTTATTGCTTTTGATGCATCCATAATTGCAAAAACTAGTATAAGGAATCTAGTAACCACTTGGGCTGTCTCTTTTGCTGCTGTTATTGCAAAATAAATCCTGAAAAGGTATCTACTACAACATGGATAAAAAACAGTCGACCAAAATATTTATAATGGTCATATCCATTTGGGCAAATTTCATTGAGTCTCAAAACAAAATAATTTTTTCCTTGAAGGGAGCTAGAACTGTGAAAAGGAAGGTAAGCTGTACAATCATTTACTTTTCCTCTTTTGTTATCCTAAATTTCAAATGTAAAGCTTGAGCAGCCTGATGATATTTAGAATGAGAGTCTTGGGCTGCCTGAAATAAAGGAGTATTGGCTAACATGGTTAGTAGGCAATCTGCCTTTGAATTTCCATAAAAATAGGACCTAGAAGTCCACTATGAGAGTGGACATGCAAGATATAAATCTTACCTGGATGCTTTCTCTCTTGCTCTTAGAAACCTTTTCTTCAAAAATCCACGGCCAATTACATAATAGCCCGGTTATCTTAAATTTGGAGCTGTGACCAATAAAATTTGCCATTTTGGAATGGTTTCACAGATACATTAATTTGTATTGGTATAGAAGGTGTATATCTTGTTAGGACCTATCTCAGATAATTGTATTATTTGTTTAATGGCCTTTAATACAATTCTAACCACAAGCACTGGGTAAGGAATAAGGCTTTGGTCTGGTTGTGCTTGGAGGGTCACCCACTTGATCACACTATCTCCTTGAAGAAGGACTGATGTAGGTGCCTCTTTTGTAGCAAAAACTGATATTTCCAAAGGTTTTTTGAGTGATTCTTTGAACCACATTGGATAAAGCCAGTTCAACCTCTCTCAGAACCTTTTAGGCTTCTTTTGTAAGCTTATGTGGTGATTCTAACACAGTTTCTCCCATTAAAATGTCATAGTAGTTGTAATTAACAGGTATGCCTAACACTGGACACATCCATTGGATATGTCCTATCAATTTCTGAGTCATTTAAGGTGTTCAACTTCTCTTCTTAAACAAAGCTTTTGTAAGCATCTTAGGATATACTTCATGTCCTCTATTGAAAAGGATTGTGTCTTTGAATTTTTTTTTTCTGCAGCTATATGCAATTTGTAGTTCCTTAGTGTTTCTATGGTCTTTTGTAGACATTCTTCTAACATTTGCTCCTCAGGTACACACCCCAAGATATCATCCATGTAATGTAATAATATAACTTTTGGAAATGTTTTTCTTACTGGAGTAAGAGCAGCAGCCACACAGATTTGACACATAGTAGAGCTATTTTTTAATTCCTTATGGCAAAACTGTCCATTCATATCCTTTATAAGGCTCAGCTACATTAACAATGGGCCCTGAAAAGGCAAATCTTTTCATATCTTCCTTATCCATAGGGATAGAATGGAAACAGTCCTTAATGCCTATAACCCAAAGAGGCCATTCTCTAGGCAACTGAGTAGGAGATGGAAATCCAGGCTGAAAAGTTACCATAGTTTCTATCTGTCAATCTGCTTTTCTTAAATCAGTCAACATCATCCATTTTCCAGATTCTTTTTTACAACAAATACGGGGGAATTGCAAGGATTAGAGAAGGTTGTATGTGTCCTTGGTCAAGTTGCTGGTGTGCTATATCTAATAAGGCCTTAATTTTATCGCTAGCTAAGGGCCATTGTTCTATCCATACTGGTGTATCAATTTTCCATTGAATGGGAACAGATGAGAATGCAGGCAAGCCTTCAACAGCAGCCCTGCCTAAAAAAACAAAGTACTAATTTGTAATCCTAACTGTTGTAAAATGTCTTTCCCCCACAAATTAAAGGGGGCTTTTTCAACTATAAAAGGAGTAAAAACTTGTGTTTTCCCTTCAAATATCCATCTCAAAGGGGTGGCACTAACTTCAATTGCTATTTATCCTCCTATGCCAGACATACAGGTGTCTGCCTTAATCTTTGGCCAATGACTGAGCCAATTGGCACCTCTAATTATCATACGATCTGCACCCATATCTAACAACCCTTCCAGTGGTATGCCAGTTACATAGATAGTGAGCATAGGATGGTCGGCTGTAACAGCTGCAGTCTAGAATATTCCTGGATTCTGTTGCTGGGAGTCAAAATCTGGGCAAATATCACCAGATTGCCTACTAGGAGTCTGTATCAGTAAACCTGATGCTGCTACTTCTTCTGGTTGATAAGTCACACATTGATTACCTGTATTAGTGACTGGGATATTAGCTACACATTCCCCAGCTTCCCAAATCAGTATATGGATAAAAATTGTTTTGTAAGCACTCTTAGGAGGTGAAATGTTCAAGCCTCCCCAATTGAAATAAATCTCTTTCCCCCATCAGGTTTCTTCTTGGCTGATTGATCATGTAATCCCTTTCTCCTATCAGATTGATTCTCGGCTTATTGATCATGTCTGAGTACTGAAATTCTAAAGACTCTCTGGGTGTAATCTCCACTGCCATCATGCTCCAAGTGTGTTTTGCCTTGGGCCCTGAAGCTGGCCCCCACTTCTCATTTCCCTGAGTCAATCTACAGAATGATGCCCAATGGAAGCTTTTGTTGCATTTTGGACATAAGATTTTCTTGTCTTGTTCTCCCACCCTATCTTCTTTGCCAACATTCAGCTTTCAGATGCCCTACTCTATCACATTGAAAGCATTTACAAGTCTCTTTGGAAGTTCCTTGCCAAAAGGTATCCTGCCTTCCCATGTTCAGATCTTGAAAAGTCTACATCATAGCCTGGGTATCATAGGTATTTGTGCCCATTGTGACACAGAGTCTTATGATTTCATTTAAAGGAGCATCCTTGTGTAGTCCTAGTATAATTCTTCTACAAGCTTCATTAGCATTTTCTTTAGCAAGTTTTCTTATAATTTCTGTTGCTACATTTCCACCAATAGTTTATATAAAAGCTATCTGCAGATGTCCCACAAAATCAGCAAAGAGTTCATTTGGACCTTGTGCTATTTTCCTGAATGCTCTATCTTGTCTTCCTGGGAGGGTGTCCCATGCTTTGATAGCAGCAGCAGCAATGGGTAATTAATCTGTGCTAAAGTGTCTGCAAAAAGACCTAAACCTGCTAGTTGATAAAAGGTGATTGGTATATTAACTCCATATTGCCTATTTCACTTGGCTTGTATTCTACAGAGTTCACTAGACTCAGAAAGCCACAAGTTTTGTCCATATTCTAAATATGTCATTGCTATAGATTTCAAATCATTAGGGATTAAAACTTCAAATGCCAAATTCTCTAATGACATCTTAACATAAGATGATGCAGACCCATAAAGAGTGCACACCTTTTTCAGATATTTGATAATTTCTAGATTAAATGGAACATACTTTCTTTTTTATTGACCGGAAGAGTCAAATTCTTCAATCACAGGGTATACTTCTATCTTTAAATCAAATATAACCTGTCCTTCATTTTTAACTTTAATTAGTGCTCTTTGTAATTGTGCCATAAAGGGTGGCAAAAGCTGCTTCATGGGTAGTGCTGATGGTGTCACTATCCTTCCCCCTCCTCCTCTTCCTTCCTCCCATAAAGGGTGAAATTGAGGGAGTGATGGGGAATGTCCTAATGGCACCTGCTCAGGTAACTGAGCTGTGAAAGTGAGAAGCATCACATCCCTTAAATTCATCAGCATTGTTATTGTCCAATTCTCCTTGGTTTTCAGCTGCTTTGTTACAAATGTGGGATTTTTTAAAGCCAATTGTATTATATTATGCAAAGGAATGTTTCTTCAGAAATTGAATCAGATCCATCGCTTCATATTGGTTGCTCTCTCAATAGTTCCTACATATCTGCCTCTAATTTTTCTTCCTTAGAAAACCAAGGAGATGTGTATTTTACTGTATCTAAGAGTCTAATGTATCCCAAGTTACAATCAAATCTTGTACTTTTATTAACCTAACTATGCTTTCTACACACTTCCCTTGCAGTGGGGAAGGCTCTTTTCTTAGTATTTCCTTCATTTTAGTTGAAAAACAAAAGTGATTAGTTTATTCATGCTATTTCCTGGTCACAGGGACTTATCCTCTGAAATTAACAATCATGTCAGTCAAACTGCTGAGTGTAGGCTTCATGTCAAGAGCCTGAAAATGTAGTATGCTTCTTTCAACACCCCACATTGGGCACCAAAATATAATGTTCCAGTCAGCTTTCTGAAGGATCTTGGGACCAGCCTTAATCTTAGTGCAGGAGTGCAAGACACAAGACAGCCACCACAAGGCTGGTCAAAGATAGAATATCTACCTTCCAGTCCTTCTTAGCCCTTATATACCTGATTGTAATTGCATCATTATAGTATACTGATTATGTATGAACTTAGAGAACTATTACATCACTATACTAAGTACTAAGTATATATGTGAACTAGAAAAACATTATCTCATCAATTCCATTGAGTTATCACCTTGTTTCAAGTATAATTCTCCAGAGTTCCAGCCCTCTACACCTAGCCTCTGTTTTTTTTTTTTTTTTAAGATGCAGAAAGGGGAGAATTCCCATATCATTCTAAAAATTGACATAGTTATCTGTAGTAGAAAGTGATTCCAAGGAGTAAAACAACAAACAAACAAAACATTCACAATTGAAGGTAGGAAATCATAGTACTTGAGACTTTATCAAGTAAAAACAAGTCTTTTTAAGTTACCAAATACTGATCAACCATGATTGGTGGACTCATTATCTATAGCTCATGCAGGGCTGGCTGCATTGCTAGAGAAGGGAGAAAATAGATTAAAAGAAATGGATCTACTTTTTTTTCATCTAGAACTATTCTTTTTGAAACAAGATGATTGATGAGGTACTTGAACTTATTTAAAGCATTGTGTTTTCTTTACCTTCTAGCCTTTGCCTTAGATCTCCATTTTCTTGATTATTGTTCTTTTGATCCATTCTGGATTTTTTAAAGAAAAACAAATATGGAAAGAAAAAAAAAAAGAAAAATTGGCAACTTGAGAAATTTTCTGAAGCAATTGTCACTTGAAGTTTCCTAGTTTTGGATAAACTCAAAGAACTAGTTGGAAATAATTATATAAAGATTTTCAACATGATTATTGAAGTTATGCCTTGGAGCATGCCCTGTATCAGCAGGTTCTTTCTTCTTCTCAACTCCACTAAAGATCATTTGCCCTCCTAAGTGGCAGAGACTACTTAAACTTAAAGCACACATGGAGGTAATATAAAATTAGGTCTTTTACAGTATGGCTTCATTTACTATCAGATTTTATAAAGTCAGTTCCTTGTCTACCTGCCAGTAGATCAACTATTTTAAGAACCAACAGATGGAAGACACTTCTTACTAATTATCATTCTCCAATATTGGATTTCCCCAAATCTCTGGCATTAACTAATGAACAGTAGTGTTCAGGCTTGGTCATATTTACATTGTCATTCAGGTTCATAAGTTACAATGGAAACAATTTCTATATTTCTGCATGATCTATACCTTTCTTCCTTCATAAATGCTTGATATACTTTATCCATTAAAGGTGACTTGATTTGTGACTTATGATAGTATAGTCATCACAAAGTCTATTTTTTCCTCTAACTAAATTACCTTCTTCTCTAAAAAACTGGATACTGTAACACTTGGTAAATATGTTTAGCTGATACCATTTCATTGTCTATAGTACCTTGAAATAAGATGTAGTTTCCTTCCTTATCTCTTTTAATTAGATCCATTTTACTTTTGCTTTGACTGAGATCAGAACTGCTACCTCTACTTTTTTTTTTTTAGCTGAAGCATAATATATTCTGCTCCAGCCTTTTACTTTTATTCCATGTATATATCTCTGTTTCAAATGGGTTTCTTGTAGACAACATATTGTAGGATTCTCATTTTTAATCCACTCTGATGTCTACTTCTGTTTTATGGGAAAGTTCATTCCATTCACATTCACAGTTACAATTACCAATTGTATATTTCCCTCCATCCTCTCTTCTTCCCTGTGTATGTGTATTTGTGTGTATATAATATATATTTTCCTCTCTCTTTCCACCCTGTCCCTCCTGACTAGTGTTTTATTTCTGACCTCCCCCTCCCTCTAACTGCCCTTCCTTCAATCACTCCTTATCCCTTTTTTTTTTACCTTTTCCTGTTTTCCTAGTGTTTTTGCTATCATTTCTGTCTAGTCCTTTCTATTTCTTTCTTCTTTATCTTCCTATTTCCCTATCAGGGAAGATAAATTTCTATGTGTGAAAGGGTGTGTATGTGTTATTTCATCTTTGAGTCCAAACTGATGAGATTAATCTTCAGATAATGATCATCCCCATCCTTTCTTTCCCTCTATTATAGTAGTCTTTTGTGCCTCTTCATGTGATCTAATTTATCCCATTTTACCTCTCCTTTCTGCTCCCAGTTCAATTCTTTTTCCACATTTTAATGTCTTTTTATTTAATATTATCACATCAACATCAATTTATACTCACACAATCTGTTTATGTTTGCTCCTTCTAATTATCCTCATACAAGATACAGTTCTCAAGAGTTATAAGTATCATCTTCCCATGTAGGAGTTTAAACAGTTTAAACTTTTAATCATGATGTTTTTTTTTTCCTTTCCTGTTTACAATTCTATGTTTTTTTGAATCTTGTATTTGTAGATTGTTAAGGACCACGCCTAAGTGTGAAACCCAGAAAGCCTGTAAAGGGTTAAAGGGGACTGTACTATTAAGGGGCAAGTTGGTTCTCTGAAGCCTCCATAGCTGTGAGTCATAATATACTTGAAGGAATTGGAAATCAGCCTTTACTGATATAGATGTTGCTTGTGAATTGAGAATGAAATAAATCAGAAACAGGAGGGAAAAGGAGAGAGGTCAGAGAATGCACCTGCCTCTCAGTCTCCCTGTATTATTATCATTTGCTCACATTAATGAATCTATTCTGCTATTCAGAATTAGATCCTAGCAGCCTCTAGCAGATTGTTCCCATAACAGTAGATAAATTTTTCTGTTTAGTTCTGGTCCCCTACTTCATTGAAGATCCATTCCTTATCCTGAAAGATGATGTTTATTCTTCCTGGGTAGTTGATTCTTGGTCGTAATCCAAGGTCCTTTGCCTTCTGAAAAAGAGCATTGCAGGTCCTCTGATCTTTATTATAGAAGCACCAAATCCTAAATAATCCTGATTGTGGCTCCTTGGTACTTATTTTTCCCCTGGCAGCCTGTAGAATTTTCCCCTTAATATTATAATTCTGGAGTTTTGCAAAAAAAAAATGTTTCTTAGAATTTTTCTTGTGGGATCTATTACTAGATATGATCAGTGGATTATTTTGATGACTGTTGTGCCCTTTGATTCTAGGGTATCAAGGCAGTTTTCCTTGATGATCTGTTAAAAAAATGCTATCCAGAATTTTTGTTTGTTTTTGGTCATGGCCTTCAGGTAGTCCAATAATTTTAAAACTGTCTTTCCTAGATCTAATTTCCAGGTCAGCTGTTTTTCCAGTGAAATATTTTATGTTTTCTTCCTTTTTCATTCTTTTTATTTTGACCATTTCTTTAACCATTTCTCATAGATTCATTAACTTACATTTGTCTAGTTATAGAATTGATTTTCTTCAGTTAGCTTTTATATCTTCTTTTGCCTTTAATTATTTTACTTTTAAAGATCTTATTTTCTTCAGTGGATTTCTTTTTGCATTTGGCCAGCTGCATTTTTTAAGAAATTGTTTTCCTTTTCCAAGCTGTTGACTCTCTCTTGTATGTCTTTTATTAGTTTTCTCAATTTTTTCTACCTCTATTATTGCATTTTAAAAATCATTTATAAGCTCATACAAGAAGGCCCTTTCGGTTTGCAACCAATTCATCTCCCCTTTGAGGTTTTGCATAACCAGAAATTACCTGAGATGAGATTAAGTCTAGGACTTCCTCACTCCAAGTTGTTCTTTATACCAAACTGCCTCTTAAGACTAGGCAATAGTACAATGAGCGAACCAGTCAACCAAAGCATAGATCAATAGATTCAACTTAAACTCTTCTCCAGCTAAAGAAGTCAAATGGATGAAGGAAGGTAGTACCTTCATTTTGGTCTTAGAGAACAAAGTGTCAGGAAAACCTTTGATGATTGGATGTGAATGAATCATTAGGATGTTACCTGTTCTAGGAATGTACATTGTACATCATTCTCTGTATGAAACAGAAAAGAAAATATACAAATGAAAGCAGTTAAATAAACAGATTGTATGTTTTTCCTTTCCATTCCATTCAGTGGAATCAAACAGTACAGGGACTTTGATGCTGAGCAAACCTGAATTTGAAAGATTAGAAGACAAATTATCAGGAGGGGAATTTGACACCATTATACTAGATGGATGAATGGAATGAAACACAGTGGAAAAGCTTATATATTATTTCTAGTTTATGATAGTAAAGACATTTTAATGCTTTGGTGAATTCATGCCTTCATAAGTAAGTGTGGAGAATGTATATTTGTAGTATAAACTAATACAGATAAGGAAACTGAAGTTCAGAGTTATTGATTGACTTTCTTAACATCACACAATTATTAAACATAAGAGACAAGTTCTGAATTTATGTCATTTGCCTGCAGAAATTTTGCTTTTCCTACCATATTATACTTTGTCCTGATTCTTCAAGGATGTCATTATTGGTATTGCGGACTGGGCTAGCTAAAGTTATTCTGCTTGTTTAGGTTTAGGATGATAATGAATTGAAAGATACACAGTGCATCTAATGGTTAACAAAAGGAGTTACTTAGCAACAGCATGGAAGGAATATTTTGTAAGTATACATCACTAATTCATTTAGATAGATTTCTAGCCTATAGAATTTTTTTGAAGACATAATACTTGGTACAGTAGTTGGACATTCATTAGCCTGGAAATATACTAACTCTTCTTGGACTGGCTCTTTTATTTCCCTCATAGACTATATGCCATGTCAATTGTTCAAGCCTCAAGTCCAGTGAATAAATCAAGTCCTAAGAAAAGCTTCTCTGATTTTTTAAGAAAAAAACTAACACAGACCATATGGCCGAAATTCTTGACAATAACACTTCTAACCAAAATTGGTAAGACCCTGTAAAGTACTTGTGTCCACCATTCCTGTTTTTATTATCTTTATGGTAAATTGTATTTATAACTTTTCTGAGATGAGTGTTCCATGATTTTTAGCCTTGTACCCTTGGTGGAATGATTGTGAGAAAAATCAGTGGAATGATTACTTTACCATCTTTAAAAGCATTCATGGTAGTTATAGTATAAATTTGAAAGGAATGAAATTTCATTTTTTAGTTCCCATAATTCAGATTTTTCTTTAACTAAAATAAGCTTTTTCCATGATATTGATCTGAATTAATGAGATCTTGTTATGCTAATGAAGCAATGCCTGAATTAATTATGTATTTATAACATTATAAGAAATTTGAGTCTTTTTATTCTGGGGATATCCTAGATAGAAAATCAGAAAAGAAATGTTCTTTGTGATTTAAAAAAAAAAAGTTTGGCTTCCAAGCTAGCATAAACTTGTTTTTTTTCAGCCCAACAACAGAGAAAGTTTATTTGATTTAAGTGAAGCTGCTTTAATGAATCCTGGATCTACTATTTTTCATACCCATAATGTTAGGCAAATCACTTTGCTGTATGTGCCTCCTGTGCAAAGAGAGAGTATGAAGATTTGGACAAAAGTAAGGAAAATGTCTTAGTAATTTAAATTGTCTAAAAATTGAATTGCCTGATTGACCAAGGAGTGAGTTTCTTCTCACTGGACATTGCATGATAAGATGATGAGATCATAGATTAAGAATTAAAAAGCATTTTGGAGGCAATGCAGTTCAACTCCTTCATTTTAGAGATGTACAAACTGATGCCACAGAAGTTAAATTATTTTTTTCAAAGAGAAAGAGATTGTAAATAGCAGAACTTTTCATTGAACTCAAGTCCTTGAACCCTTAATCCAGAATTCTTTCCACTATTTTTGACCATGTCTTCAAGTAGTGATTAATTGACTACTGAAAAAAATAATTTAGATGTGATTGGATGTGTAATATAATATGGTGTACACATTCAATCTTGTAAAACATTTTCATATAACTCATTTTATGGAAGAAAATTAAGAAAGAGAAAAAAGAAAGAAGGAAGGGAGGAAGGAAAAAAGAAAGCAAAGAAAGAAGGAAGAAAGAAAAGGAGGAAGGAAGGGAAAGTAAAGGAGAAAAGAAGAAAGGAAGAAAGGAAAGAGAGGGAGACAGAGAAGAAGAAAGGAAGGAAGGAAGAAAAATAGTATGTTTCAGTCTGTATACAAACACCTATCAGTTCTTTCTCTGGAGGTGAATGGTGTTTTTCATCTTGAACTCTTATGGACTGGGATTGTTTTATATCACAGTTATCCATTGTACAATATTGCTATTACTAATTCTTCTGGTTCTACTCATTTCATTTTACATCAGTACATGTAACTCTTGCCAGAATTTTCTAAAATTATTCTGCTCATAATTATTTATAGCACAATAATATTAGATTATAATTATATACTTGTTTATTTTCTAGTCATTTTCCAATTGATGGGTAGACACTTAATTTCTAATTCTTTGCCACCACAAAAAAAAGAGTTGCTATCAATATTTTTGTTCAAATAAGTTATTTTCTTTTTTTAAAAAAGAATAATTTTGTGATGCAGATACCATGGTATTCCTTGATCAAAAGGTAGGCACAATTTTTTTTTTAAGTCTTTTCGTATAGTTGCAAATTGCTCTCCAGAATAATTGGATCAGTTCACAACTCCAACAATAATGCATTGCTGTTTCTGGTTTCCCCTATTCTTTCCAAAAATCCAACATTTTCCTTTTGGGCCACATTAGCTACTTGGTGGCTTTGAATTTGCTTGAATTTGCATTTTTTTGATTAATAGTAATTTACAGCATTTCAAATTAGATAGCTTTGGGTTTTTTGGTCTGAAAACTGCCTAATCATGTATTTTGACTACTATCAACTGGATAATGACATAATTTTTAGAAATTTACCTTAATTCTTTATATTTGAAAAATATGGCCTTTAGCAGAAATACTTGCTGTAATTTCCCCCCCCCCTGTTCTGCTTCCCATCTAGTTTTATTTGCATTGGTTTTGTTTGAAAGGACTAAAATTAAAGAAGATCAGGAAAGGTTTTTGCAGAAAGTATGATTTTTAGCAAAGACTTGAAGGAAACTAAAGAAATGTGAGTCAGAGGAAAAGGAGAAAATAATTCTTTTTTTTTTTTTTTAAATAGGGAAAGCATAGAATTAGAAATCAAGTTCTTTAAGGAACAGTAAGGCTTTTTAGAGTCGTTACATCATACAGTACATGTAGAGAATTTTGTATGAGAAAACCAGAAAAGTAATAAGTGATCAGATTATGAAAGACTTCAAAAGCCAAAATAAAGATTTTTATTTTATCTGGGATAAAATAGAGAGTTATTGTAATTTATTAAGGAATAGGGAAGTGACATGGTCAGACCTGTGTATAAGAATTATATTTATAGCTGAGGGGAGGATGAAGAGGTATGGGGAAAGATTTGAGATAGGAAGGAAAACCAGAAAGGCACTACAATAGTCAAGTTGTGGATTGATGAGGACCTATACTAGGGTAATATAAATGTCAAAGTAGGGGAAGGAGTGTCTAGAGAGATATTGCAAAGGTAGGATGATCAAGAGGCAATATCAGACCTACATAATCATAACAAGTATAATG
The DNA here is from genome assembly GCF_048593235.1 of Sminthopsis crassicaudata. NCBI lineage: Eukaryota > Metazoa > Chordata > Mammalia > Dasyuromorphia > Dasyuridae > Sminthopsis > Sminthopsis crassicaudata. The sequence continues at coordinate 325,172,794 of NC_133619.1, read as the reverse complement.
GCAGTGGTATTACTCAAATACCAGGTTTTAAGTTAAAAAAATTCAGGGCCATGTTATAGCCAAAAACTAGAACTAAATAAACATTGAATTTAAGCCCAACTATAAAGAGACCAAATACAACTCCCAGCTTTGCCCAAGAATCCTTTAAGTAAAGAGCTCCAGTGACATCATAGCATGATACACAATTTTGTAGCATTTTGAGGAGAGATAAAATTCTTAGTATAATCTTCACAAGGGAATATTTGGATAAAATCCAATAAGGATTCTTAGTTTCAGTGGATCTTTACATAGCACTTTTATCATCCCCAAAAGATAAAATATCAATGGTTATCTCCACTGTGATCAGAAATGGCAAATGTATTGAATATAATATATTTAATTCTTTTGAAATATTTGCCTCTCTGAGATATTCAAGAATTGTTTCTGAGCACCATTAAAATGTGCAGCCTCCAAGAACGGATTCTTCTGTCCATATGTGTATGCTTTCAGCCCTCCTTCACAATTTCATCTATTTAAATGCCATTATTTCCTCAAATAGGATATCAAATATTGAGGTGCTAAAGTCCAAATGTGATGATTCCATTATTATTGCTGATGAGAATAGATCATTATAAAATGCCAGCAAATCTGTTCAATTTTTCCCTGCTTCTTTCTCCTTCTACTTCTATTTACAAATGCTCTTGGGAGTAATCTGGCTTAGATGAGTTGAATGCCAAGGTCTCTGCAAGCTTGTTTTCTCAGTTACTGCTTTTCACTGTTTTATGAAGTGATACCACTAACCTCCCATTTTTCAACTCAATGTTTTACAAATGAACTAATATTAGATGGCCATGTATCTATATTTTACAAGGTAACAAATAAGAAATAAGTAAGGAATATATTTAGTCATACCTTAAAATTCAAAGGAAGATAGTATTTAGAGATAGAAAGGAATTTAGATGTGATTTTGTCTCCCATATAGACTATATTTCTCCTCTTTCCTATTCAATCTATTCTCTATATAGCTGCCAGACTTATAATCCTAAAGTATAGATCTAACAAAGTCATTTACTTGAGCACAAAGTTTCAATGATTCTCTATTGCCTTTAGCATAAAATATAAATTATATGCTTACCATTCAAAGCTTCTTCAAAGTGAAAGATTTCTTCCCCTCAGGTATTATGACTGGCAGCTAAACTTACATATTTGCTGTTCCTCATATATGATATTCCATCTCCTTTTTCTGTTTTTTTCAAAAGCTGCTATCTCTACATGCAATGTTTTACCTTCTCCCCTCCACTTCCTGACATCCCCATTTCCTTAAGGCTCAGTTTAAACATTACCTTCTTCAAGAGGATTTTCTTGAACTTTTCAGTTATTAGTAGTTTTCTCCTAAATTTTTTGTAATTTTATCATTTTTAGTCATGTGTCCAATTCTTCATGACCCCGTTTTGGGTTTTCTTGACAAAGATTTGCCTTTTTCACCAAGTTATTTTTAAAGATGAGGAAATAAAGGCAATCAGAGTCAAGTGACTTGCTTATGGTCATGCCGATAGTAAATGTCTGAGACTGATTTTGAATTATGGAAAATAAGTCTTCCTGACTTCAAGCCTAACATTCTATCCACTACACCATTTGATGCCTAATTTTTTTTTTATTTTGCATTTACTAATCTCTGCACATGTTGCATATGAAAAATAGAATGCAAGTTTTTTTTTTTTTTTTTTTTTTTTGTTGTTGTTGTTTTTGTTTTTGTTTTTATAAGGAGAGGAGCTATCTTATTTTTATCTTGGAATCCTCATGGCCCAGCCCAGTGATCATGAAAAGTAGAAAATTGATATTAAAGCCTTTTGAATGAAATTGAAAACATGTTCAACATCATTGATCTTACTGATTAGGAAACAAAGACCAAGAAAAATAAGATGACTTGATCAAAATCTCAATAAGTATAAACTACACAAGTAGGATTCCAATGCTGGACCTCATAATCTAAAAGAAAGTCTTATACCAAGCTAATTGATTTTAGATAACTTCTCTTAAAGTAGCCTCTAAAATTCACATTTGTGAAATGACATTAATGTCGTTTAATTTTAGTTATGAAGTATTGTTTGGGTATAATGGGTGGAAATTATAGAAAAAAAAAACCTATAATTTTAAAGAAGCCAGTGCCATTGGGATTAGCTATTACAACATATGTAACCTGAAGAGACAATTATTTTTTCAAGAGATGAATGACCTTGGTATAGTTCCAGCCAAGATGGGACAGAGGACACATGCATTTATCTAAGCTCTTTCTTGCCTTCAGAATACTTTTTTTTCTTTATGATATGGCCTCAAAATTAGTGCTTGACTAAAAAAAAAACATGAATACATTACCATCCTCGAATTATCCTTGAAACAGGCAATGAGATCACAGAAGATAGTTAGTACTGAGCACACCAGAGGGAGGTGGGGTGTAGTCACAGCCCTCAGAAAACTTGCACAGAGAACGTTACCCAATGTGAACTTCTTTGCAAACCACTAGATCAGTAGAGAAGCTATAAACACATGTGGTAAAGACTTCAGTCCCAAAACACTGGGGTCTCTTGGGACCTGACCACACCCACCCAACACCCAGAGTTACACAGTATGCTCTCAGAGTCTCAGAGAGTGACTTCTGTGCAGGCAGTTGTAGCGAGCTGTCGTCTCCAGAAGCTGCTGGATCGCTCTCTGGGAAGAGATCTGCTGTGTCTACTCAAATCTCTCAGACAGATTCTTCTTCCTGTAACGAACCGTTGTCTCCAGGCAGTTGCTGTTAACTCTTGTCCAAAGAAGTGACTTCCCTTCCTGCAGAGAGCCCCGTCAAGCCTGATGCAATTCAGAGTCTTTTTTTCGTCTCTGGGAGTCCTCTCTTTTATTCTCCCAGAGAATGGGCGTGGGATAATGCAAGGGCTTCTGGGAAGAACCACCTCAGCCAATGAGCCTGCTCCTTCCATCAAGTCAACCTGAGTTCTCACCTTGTAATTGTCCAACCTGAATTCTCACCTTGTCACTATCCAGACAACCCGAGTTCTCACTTAGTAATCCTAACAGGCAGTAGACATTGCTATTTTACTGCTGCTTCATGCTGCTTCTGGTAGTCTGTAGGGGAAGCTTGCTGAAAAAGCAGATCACATTTGCTTCTTTTGGTTTGTTTTCTTTGTCAAAATGAGCAAAAAATTAAAGCATACTCTAACTATAGATAGTTTCTATATAGACAGAGAGCAGACTTCAAACCCTAAGGAGATTCCAGATGAATCCCCAAAGGGGATATGATCTGATCCCCATCACACAAGAGTCTCAAAGATGAAATTAAAACGGCTCTTACAAGAGAGCTAGGAAAAAAATGGGGAAAGGAAAGGGAAACTTTGCACTATTGTGAGACCCTCTAGTCTGGATAAGTCATCCCACTCATTTAAAGATAGAGTGGATAAAGAAATCAAATCCTTGAAAAAACAGAATTAGTGAACTGGAAAAGGTAAACAATTCCAAGGAAAACAGAATTAGTGAACTGGAAAAAGAAAATAGCTCTCTAAAAAATAAAATTGGAGAAATGGAAAAAAATTCCATAGAACAAAACAGCTCACTTAAAAACTCTATTGGACAATTACAAAAAGAAATAAAAAAGTAAATGAAGAAAATAATTCATTAAAAATCAGAATTGAACAAGTGGAAATGAATGACTTGGGGAGACACCAAGGATTAGTCAAGCAAAACCAAAAAAAAAAAAAAAAAAAAAAAAAAAAAAAGGAAAAGAAACAATGGAGAAACATGTTAAATACCTACTAAAACAACAGACCTGAAAAACAGATCTAGGAGAGATAATCTGAGAATTATTGGACTTCCTGAAAATTATGATGAAAAAAAGAGCCTAGACACTATTTTCAAGAAAATATTCAAAGAAACTGCCTAGATATTATAGAAACAGATTATAAAATTGACATTGAAAGAAGTCATCGATGACCTACTGAAAAAGAGCCCAAAATCAAAACTCCAAGAAATATTGTAACTAAATTCCAGAACTATCAGACCAAGATAGAAATAATACAAGCAACTAGAACAAAAAAAAATTCAAATATAGAGGAACCACAGTAAGGATTGCTCAGGATCTAGCAACATCCACATTAAAGGATTGAAAGGCCTGGAATCTGATATTCTGAAAGGCTAAGGTACTTAGTATGCAGCAAAAAGTAACTTATCCAGCCAAAATGAGCATTTTTTTTCCCTAAGGAAAGAAGATGGGCATTCAATGAAATAAGTGAATTTCATCTATTTCTGATGAAAAAAGATGAACTAAACAAAAAGTTTGATCTCTAAATATAGGACCCAAGAAAAACATAAAAATGTAAAAAGAAATCTTTGGAACTATATTTCTATTATGAATATATTAAGAATGTATAATTTGTTTTTACAGTTATAAGTTGAAAAAGAAACTAAAGATGCAAATAACATTGTACAGAAAAAGGTAAAGTAGGGGTACTACATCTCACAAAAAGGCAAAGGAAACTATTATGTCTGAGGGAAAGAAGAGAGGGGGATGAACATAGTGTGTATCTTGCTTTTATCAGAATTGGCTTAAAGGTAAAAATATTAGCTAGATTTGATTTACAGAGAAACTTCTCCCACTTCATTGAAAAGTGGGAGGGGAAAAGTGAAAAGGGAAGGAGTAAGCTAAGCAGAAGGGAATCCTTTGTGAGGAAAAGGGGTAAGAAGATGGAGGAACTCTAAGGGGGGGAGGGCTGTGAAAGGCAAGTTGTACTCACAAATTTAATGCTGGGAAGGGGGTTAAGGGCGAAGGAAAAAAAGAAAAGCATAAGCAGGGATTTAACAAGATGGTATGAAATACAGAATTAGTAATTTTTAACCATAAATGTAAATGGGGTAAACTCCCCCATAAAGTGGAGGCAGATAACAGACTGGATTAAAAGCCAGAATCCTACAATATGTTGTTTACAGGAAACACATTTGAAGCAGGGCAACAAAGTAAATTTAAAAGGCTAGAGCAGAATCTACTATGCTTCAGGTGAAGTAAAAAAGCAGTGTTAGACATCCTGATCTCAGATCAAGAATAAAGCAAAAATTGACTTAATTAAAAGAGATAAGGAAGGGCCATATATCTTGCTAAAAGGTAGCATAGATAATGAAGAATATCAATATTAAACATATATGCACCAAGTGGTATTGCAGCTAAATTCTTAAAAAGAGAAATTAAGAGAGCTGCAAGAAGCAAAAGCAAAAATATAATAGTGGTCGAGATCTCAACCTTGCACTCTCAATATTAGATAAATCAAACCACAAAATAAATAACAAATACGTCAAAGATGTAAATAGAACAATAGAAAAGTTAAGTATGCTAGATCTTCAGATAAAACTAATTGGAGACAGAAAGGAGTACATTTTCTTCTCAGCAGTTCATGGAACCTATACAAAAAATTGAACTTATATTAGGATAAAAAACCTCAAATGCAGAAAGGAAGAAATAGTAAAATCAGATCATGATGCAATGAAAATTAGATTCAATAAAAAGCCAGGGGAAAATAGACCAAAAATAATTGGAAACTAAATAATCTCATACTAAGGAATGATTGGGAGAAACAGCAAATCATAGACATAATTAATAATTTAACCCAAGAAAATGATAATAATGAGATGTCATACCAAAATGTGTGGGATGCAGCCAAAGTGTCAATAAGAAGAAATTTTATATATCTAGAGGCTTACTTGCATAAAATAGAGAAAGAGAAGGTAAATGAATTGGGCTTGCAACTAAAAAAGCTAGAAAAGAAACAAATTAACCCCCTCTGGTCAAACACTAAACTTGAAATTCTAAAAATAAAATGAGAGATTAATAAAATTGAAAGTAAAAAAAAAAAAACTATTGAATTAATAAATAAAACTAAGGGTTAATTTTATGAAAAAAAAATAGATAAACCCTTAGTAAATTTGATTTAAAAAAGGAAAGGGATAAATCAAATTGTTAGTCTTAAAAATGAAAAGGGAGAACTCAGCACCAAGGAAGAGGAAATGACAGCAATTATTAGGAGTTGCTTTGCCCAACTTTATGCCAATAAATTCAATAACTTAAATAAAATGGAAGAATACCTTCAAAAATATAACTTGCCCAGCTTAACAGAGGAAAAAGTAAATTGATTAAGCAGTCCTATTTTATTTTATTTTTTATTTATTTTTTATTATATATATATATATTTTATAATATTATCCCTTGTATTCATTTTTCCAAATTACCCCCCCCTCTATTCCCTCCCCCCGACGACAGGCAATACCATACATTTTACATGTGTTACAATATAGTCTAGGTACAATACATGTGTGTGAATATCATTTTCTTGTTGCACATTAATTATTAGCTTCCGAAGGTATAAGTAACCTGGGTAGATATACAGTAGTGCTAACAATTTACATTCACTTCTCAGTGTTCCTTCTCTGGGTGCAATTATTTCTGTCCATCATTGATCAACTGGAAGTGAGTTGGATCTTCTTTATGTTGAAGATATCCACTTCCATCAGAATACATCCTCATACAGTATTGTTGTGGAAGTGTATAGTGATCTTCTGGTTCTGCTCATTTCACTCAGTATCAGTTGATGTAAGTCTCTCCAAGCCTCTCTGTATTCCTCCTGCTGGTCATTTCTTACAGAGCAATAATATTCCATAACCTTCATATACCACAATTTACCCAACCATTCTCCAACTGATGGACATCCATTCATCTTCCAGTTTCTAGCTACAACAAAAAGAGCTGCCACAAACATTTTGGCACATATATGTCTCTTTCCGCTCTTTAGTATTTCTTTGGGATATAATCCCAGTAGTAGCGCTGCTGGGTCAAAGGGTATGCACAGTTTGATAACTTTTTGGGCATAATTCCAGATTGCTCTCCAGAATGGCTGGATTCTTTCACAACTCCACCAGCAATGTATTAGTGTCCCAGTTTCCCCACATCCCCTCCAACATTTGTCATCCCACTTGTCAATCTCTTAACTATTCTCAGGTGGTAGCTGAGGCCACACCCCCTGGTGCCGTGTCTGCTGAGTCACCCCCAGGATCGGGGAAAATCTAATTTGAGTTTTAAAATATTTTGGCTTTTTCTTCTGAACTGCTAAATAATTAGCAGAGAAGAGCTAACAGCCTGTGCCAGATTCCTTTACCTCAGTGGCTTCTCTGATCCCAGAGCCCTTCCCAGCGCAATGGGCGCAGTGTGCCCCTACCCCACCGTCTGTGCTGGTCTCTCTTATTCCTCCCCTGAGAACTGACCTTTCCTGTTGAAACTCCAGATTCTCTTCAGCTGGTAAGTCGTGCTTCCAGTCCTTGTGGTATCTGTCAGTCCTGAGCTAATTCTGAGACTTAATTTATCTAATTGGTTGTGAGGGAGTGAGGACATTCACTGAGTCGTGTGTTTCTTCTCCACCATCTTGGCTCCGCCCCCCAAGCAGTCCTATTTTAGAAAAAAAATGAACAAGCTATTAATCAACTCCCTAAGAAAAAATCCCCAGAGAGATTTACATGTGAATTCTACCAAACATTTAAAGAACAATTAACTCCAATGCTATATAAACTATTTGAAAAAATAGGGATTGAAGGAGTCCTACCAAATTCCTTTTTATGACACAGATATGGTGCTAATAACTAAAGCAGGTAGGTTGAAAACAGAGAAAGAAAATTATAGACCAATATCCCTAGTGAATATTGATGCTAAAAATCTTAAATAAAATATTAGCAAAAAGATTACAGAAAATCATCCCAAGGATAATACACTATGACCAAGTGGGATTTATACCAGGAATACAGGGCTAGTTCAATATTAGGAAAACTATTAGCATAATCAACTATATCAATAACGAAATTAACAAAAACCATATGATGATCTCAATAGATGCAGAAAAAGCATTTGACAAAATCCAACATCCATTCATAATAAAAACATTTGACAGTATAGGAATAAATGGACTTTTCCTTAAAATCGTCAGGAGCATCTATTTAAAATTATCAGTAAGCATCATATATAATGGGGATAAACTGCAACCATTCCCAATAAGATCAGAGTTAAACAAGGCTGCCTACTATCACAATTTCTATTCAAAATTGTATTAGAAATGCTAACTTCAAAAATAAGAGTTGAGAAAAAGATTAAAAGAATTAAGAGTAGGTAATGAGGAAACCAAGTTATCACTTTTTGCAGATGATATGATGGTATACTTAGAGAACCCCAGATATTCTACTTAAAAGTTATTAGAAATAATCCATAACTTTAGCAAAATTGAAGGATCCAAAATGAATCCACATAAATCCTCAGCATTTTTATACATACCAACAAAATTCAACAGCAAGAGATACAAAGAGAAATTCCATTCAAAATAACTGTCAATACCATAAAATATTTTGGAATCTATCTGCCAAAGCAAAGTCAGGAATTATATGAGCAAAATTACAAAATACTTTCCATACAAGTAAAGTCAGATTTAAACAATTGGGAAAATAGTAAGTGTTCTTGGATAGGCCAAGTGAATATAATAAAGATGGCAATACTGCCTAAACTAATATATTTATTTAGTGCTACACAAATCAGAGTCCCAAAAAACATGACTTAGAAAAAATAACAAAATTAATCTTGGAAGAACAAAAGGTTAAATATTTCAAGGGAACTAATGGAAAAAAATAAAATGAACGTGGCCTAGCTGTACCTGATCTTAAACTATATTATAAAGCAGTGGTCACCAAAATCATTTGATATTGGCTAAGAAACAGCCTAGTTGATCAGTGGAATAGGTTAGCCTCACAGGAATTAGTTTAGGAAGAACTAGGCATGGACCCACACTTAACAATGTACACCAAGTTAAGATCAAAATGGGTTCATGATTTATGCACAAAGAACAAGATTACAAATAAATTAGAGGAATATATGATAGGTTAATTCCCAGACTTATGGAGAAGTAAGGAATTTGTGATCAAAGAAGAACTAGTGATCATTAATAATCAAAAAATTAAACAAAAATTGATAATATCAAATCAAAAACTTTTATACAAACAAAACTAATGCAAACAAGATTAGAAGGGAAGCAATAAACTGAGAAAACATTTTTATAGTTAAAGGTTCTGATAAAGTCCTCATTTCCAAAATATATAGATAATTGACTCTAATTTATAAGAAATCAAGCCATTCTCCAACTGATAAATGGTCAAAGGATATGAGCAGACAATTTTCAGATAATGAAATTGAAACTATTTTTATTGATATGAAAGGGTGTTCCAAATAACTATTGATCAGAGAAATGCAAATTAAGACAACTCTGAGATCCCACAACACACCTATCCGATTGGCTAAGATAACAGGAAAAGATAGTGACAAATATTGGAGGGGATGTGGGAAAACTGGGACACTGATGCATTGTTGGTGGAGTTGTGAATGGATGCAGCCATTCTGGAGAGCAATTTGGAACTATGTTTAAAAAAATTATCAAACTCTGCATACTCTTTGATCCAGCAGTGTTACTACTGATCTTAAAGAAAGAAAAGGAACTTGTATGTGCGATAATGATTGTGGTGGCTTATATCCCAAAGAGATATTAAAGACAGGAAAGGAATCTGTACATGCAAAAAAAATTTTGTGGCAGCCCTTTTTTACTGGTTAGAAACTGGAAATTGAACGGATGCCTATCAATTGGAGAATGGCTGGATCAATTGTGATACATGAATGTTTTTTTTTAATAATGTTATCCCTTGTATTCATTTTTCCAAAATTTCCCCTCCCTCCCTCTACTCCTTCCCCTAGATGACAGGCAATCCCATATATTTTGCATGTCTTACAGTATAACCTAGATACAATATATGTGTGTAAATCCAATTTTCTTGTTGCACGTTAAGTATTGGATTCCGAAGGTATAAGTAACCTGAGTAGATAGACAGTAGTGCTAATATTTTATATTCAATTCCCAGTGTTCCTTCTCTGGGTGTAGTTGTTTCTGTCCATCATTGATCAGCTGGAAGTGAATTGGATCTTCTTTATGTTGAAGATATCCACTTCCATCAGAATACGTCCTCATGCAATATTGTTGTTGAAGTGTATAGTTATCTTCGGGTTCTGCTCATTTCACTTAGCATCAGTTTATGCAAGTGTCTCCAATGAATTCATCCTGCTGGTCATTTCTTACAGAGCAATAATATTCCATAACCTTCATATACCAAAATTTACCCAACAATTCTCCAACTAACGGACATCCATTCATCTTCCAGTTTCTTCCTCTACAAAAAGAGCTGCTACAAACATTTTGGCACACACAGGTCCCTTTCCCCCCTTTAATATTTCTTTGATATATAAGCCCAGTAGAAGCACTGCTGGATCAACAGGTATGCACAGTTTGATAACTTTTTGGGCATAGTTCCAAATTGCTCTCCAGAATGGCCAGATTCTTTCACAACAAAACCAACAATGTATTACTGTCCCAGTTTTCCCACATCCCCTCCATTTTTTCCTGTCATCTTAGCCAATCTGACAGGTGTGTAGTGATATCTCAGAGTTGTCTTAATTTGCATTTCTCTGATCAATAGTGATTTGGAACACTCTTTCATATGAGTGGATATAGTTTCAATTTCATTATCTGAGAATTGTCTGTTCATATCCTTTGACCATTTATCAATTGGAGAATGGTTTGATTTCTTATAAATTAGGATCAATTCTCTATATATTTTGGAAATGAGACCTTTATCAGAACCTTTACTTTTAAAAATATTTTCCCAATTTGTTACTTCCCTTCTAATATTGTTTGCATTAGTATTGTTTGTACAGAAACTTTTTGTAGTTTGATGTAATCAAAATCTTCTATTCTGTGATCAATAATGATTTCTAGTTCTCCTCTGGTCATAAATTCCTTCCTCCTCCACAGGTCTGAGAGGTAGACTATCCTCTGTTCCTCTAATCTATTTATGATCTCATTCTTTATGCCTAAATCATGGACCCATTTTGATCTTATCTTGGTATATGGTGTTAAGTGTGGATCCATATCTGATTTCTGCCATACTAATTTCCAGTTTTCCCAACAGTTTTTTTTCAAATAATGAATTTTTTTCCCTAATGTTAGTATCTTTGGGTTTATTAAACACTAGATTGCTATAGTTGTACCCTTTTTTGTCCTTTGTACCTAATCTGTTCCATTGATCAAGTGGTCTATTTCTTAGCCAATACCACATGGTTTTGGTAACTGCTGCTATATAATATAGCTTTAGGTCAGGTATACCTAGACCACCTTCATCTGATTTTTTTTCATTAATTCCCTTGACATTCTCGACCTTTTATTCTTCCATATGAACTTTGTAGTTATTTTTTTCTAGGTAACTAAAATAATTTCTTGGGAGTCTGATTGGTATAGCACTAAATAAATAGGTTAATTTGGGGAGCATTGTCATCTTTATTATATTCGCTTGGCCTATCTACTAGCACTGGATGTCTTTCCAATTATTTAAATCTGACTTTATTTTTGTGGCAAATACCTTGTAATTTTGCTCATATAATTCCTGACTTTTCTTTGGTAAATGGATTCCCAAATACTTTATGCTCGCGACATTTGTTTGGAATGGAATTTCTCTTTGTATCTCTTGCTGTTGCAATTTATTAGTGATGTATAAAAATGCTGAGGATATATGTGGATTTATTTTGTACCCAGCAACTTTGCTAAAGTTGTGAATTATTTCTAATAACTTTTTATTAGAATCTCTGGGGTTTTCTAAGTATAACATCATATCATCTGCAAAGAGTGACAGTTTGATTTCCCCATTACCTACACTTATTCCTTTAATCTCTTTCTTGGCTCTTATTACCGAGGCTAGTATTTCTAATACAATATTGAATAGTAATGGTGATAGTGGACAACCTTGTTTCACTCCTGATCTTACTGGGAAAGGTTCCAGTTTATTTCCATTACATATTATGCTTACTGACGGTCTTAAATATATGTTCCTGACTATTCTAAGGAATATTCCATTTATTCCTGTACTCTCAAGTGTTTTTAGTAGGAATGGATGTTGGATTTTATCAAATGCTTTTTCTGCATCTATTGAGATGATTATATAGTTTTTATTAATTTGATTATTAATATGGTCAATTATACTAATAGTTTTCCTAATATTAAACCAACTCTGCATTCCTGGCATAAATCCTACTTGATCATAGTGTATTATCCTGGGGATGAATTTCTGAAGTTTTTTTGCTAATATCTCATTTAAGATTTTAGCATCAATATTCATTAAGGAAATTGGTGTATAGTTTTCTGTCTCAGTTTTTGATCTACCTGGTTTAGGTATCAGTACCATGTCTGTGTCATAAAAGGAGTTTGACAGGACTCCTCCATCCCCTATTTTCTCAAATAGTTATTTATATAACATTGGGGCTAGTTGTTCTTTAAATGTTTGTTAGAATTCACATGTAAATCCATCTAGGCCTGCGGAATTATTTCCTGGGGAGTTGATTAATAGCTTGTTTTATTTCTTTTTTCTGAAATGGGACTATTTAAGCAATTTATCTCCTTCTCTGTTAATCTAGGAAGCCTATATTTTTGGAGGTAGTCATCCATTTCACTTAAGTTATCAAATTTATTGGCATAAAGTTGGGCAAAGTAACTCCCTAATATTTCTCTAATTTCCTCTTCATTGGTAGAAAGATCCCCCTTTTCATTTGTAAGACTAACAACTTGATTTTCCTCTTTCCTTTTTCTGATCCAATTTACCAAATGTTTATCTATTTTATTGCCTTTTTCATAAAACCAACTCTTGGTTTTATTTATTAATTCAATAGTTTTTTTTACTTTCAATATCATTAATTTCTCCTGCTAATTTTAGTATTTCAAGTTTAATTTTTGGTTGGGGGTTTTTAATTTGGTCTTTTTCTAGCTTTTTAAGTTGCAGGCCCAATTCATTCATCTTATCTTACTCTATTTTGTTCAAATAAGCCTCTAAAGATATAAAATTTCCCCTTATTACTGCTTTAGCTGCATCCCACAAATTCTCATTGTTGTCATTATCTTGGGTGAAATGATTTATTGTTTCTATAATTTGCTGTTTCACCCAGTCATTCTTTAAGATAATATTATTCAGTTCCCAATTACTTTTTGGTCTATTTACCCCTAACTTCTTTTTGAATGTAGTTTTTATTGCAATGTGATTTGAGAAGAAGATATTTACTATTTCTGCCTTCCTGCATTTAATTTGAAGATCTTTATGTCCTAATATATGGTCAATTTTTGTATAGGTACCATGAACTGCTGAGAAGAAAGTATACTCCTTTCTATCACCATTCAGTTTTCTCCAAAGGATATTCTCTATCATAGCTTCTCTTTCCTTTCCCCATTTTTCTTCAAACTCTCTTAACTTTTTAATAGTCTCTTCTAGGAGAGAGTTATGTGATGGTGGGCAGGTATCATTCCCCTTTACAGTGTTATCTGTAGACTCTGTTGTTAGCTTCTTTGGAGTTGGATATCCGCTCGTTCTCTGTGTAGAAGGTATCAATCGTTCTCTTCAGTTTCTTACTCATTTTTAAAAATCTGTTGGGGTTTGCCCTTGGGGTAAAAAGTTTATTTATTTATTTACCAGCTTCCTCCCAGACTGTGGGGGGAGGGGGTAGAATGCAACAACCCTATGCTTGAGGTAAGAGAGAGCTCTGGGAGAGAGTTCCCCTCCTCCCTCCCAGGAAATTCCTCAGAGGTGTTCAGCATGGCTGCACTGTGAGGAGTTCCCAGTGAAGGAACTCACTGTGTGGCCTAGTGACTGCCCTGAAGTTTAAGGCTAAACAGTGAAAGCATCACAGACCCCAGCCAATGCCTCCCTTGGGGCCGTGGATGTCAGCAGCTGATGTGAAAAGCTCCTGTGCTCAAACCGGAAGTGTCTGCCCGGAAACTGTGGTCCCTACTACAAAGGTTCCACTTCTCTAGGAGTTCTGCTTCTCTGGGAATTATGCTGCTGCTAGAATTCCACTGCCTTAGGCTGAGCCCAGCACTATGTGGATTAGAGGCTGCCTAGGGCTGTGTCCCCGCTGTTCAGGCTCTCAACTACCCCCAAAGAGTAGCCCCAGGCAGCAGAAGGCGGCTGCACAGTATGCACAGCCGTGAGGAGATCTATTAGGTCACTTCCAGATTGGGGTGGATTTAGGATCTGGCTTTATATTTTAAAGTAGCTTGATTTCTCTTCTGAACTGCTGTTTTATAAGCAGAGAAGAGCTTACAGCCTATGTCAGATTCCTCTATCTTAGTGGTTTCTCTGATCCCAGAGTTCTCCCCAGCCCTATTGGCACAGTGTGTTAGCACCCAGTCCAACCTTGTCTGTGCTGGCCTCTTTTTTTTTCCCTCCCCTTGGAACCGACCTTTTCTGTTGAAATTCCAGATTCTCTTCAGCTGGTAAATTGTGCTTCTAATCCTTGTGGTTTTTATCAGTCCAGCGTTATTTTTGAGGCTGATTTAACTAATTGGTAATGAGGGAAGAATGGAGCTTACAAATTTGTGTGTATCTTCTCCGCCATCTTGGCTCTGCCCCTAGATATATGAATGTTATGGAATATTATTGTTCTGTAAGAAATGACCAGCAGGATCAATACAGAGAGGCTTGGAGAGACATACATGAATTGATGCTAAGTGAAATGAGCAGACCCAACAACAATACTCTATGAGGATGAACTCTGATGAAAGTGAATATCTTTGACAAAGAGAAGATCCAATTCAGTTCCAATTGATCAATGATGGACAGAATCAGCTATACCCAGAGAAGGAATGCTGGGAAATGAATGTGAATTACTTGCATTTTTGTTTTTCTTCCCATATTATTTTTACCTTCTGAATCCAATTTTTCTTGTGCAACAAAAGAACTGTACAGATCTGCACAAATATATTGTATCTAAGTTATACTTTAACATGTTTAACATGTATGAGACTGCCTGCCATCTAGGGGAGGGAGTGTGGAGGGAGGGAAGGGAAAAGTTGGAACAGAGTAAGTGCAAGGGACAATGTTGTAAAAATTACCCATATATATATTCCGTCAATAAAAGCATTTTATATATATGTATATATATATATATATATATATATATATATATATATATATATATATATATATATATATATATATATATACACACACACACACACACACACGCATATACATATATATATATGTATATGTGTGTGTAAATATTCTAAATAAAATCTTAGCACACACACAAATTTCTTTTACATATAGTTGTGAAATATCTAATGAAATAAATAAAATAATAATTTTAAAAGGAAAAAAAAAGAGATGACCTCTATTGAAACTGAAATGAAAACACCACATTCTCCTTTCACAAAAAAATCATAATTGAAAAAAATAGCAGGAAGATTAGGATATAGAAAGAAAGAAACCATCTTTCCTAAACTATTTCCGGTATCTTACCTACCCTGTCCTTGAGTCTTGATTTATAAAGAGCTATTTAAATTAATACATCTAAGTTTTGTATTAAAAGAATATTTTGATATTTCTTTGTTACAACTTTTCTATTCCATAAAGTCTCTCCAGTATCACTTTCTTTATGAAATGTTCCCATATTCTTTCTGCTTATAATGTTTTAAGTCAGGATCTTTAGCCTTAGCCTTAGTAGCATTAGCACCCAACATCTATTTGTAAGTATCCTTAACAAATATTGGTTTTATTGAATTGAATTTAATAGGGACATGCTATTGGTAATTTCTAAGAAAAAAAAAGCTACACTTGAAGAAAAATATATAGGATTTAGATGACCTAAGCCTAGAAACAGATTTCATTAAAACAAAGTGAAGGTAGAATGCATGTTTTAAATAGAAGAATAAATATGATGTCGCTCATCCTTAGTTTTGCATTTATTTAAACTATAAGACATTTAAGACATTATAATTTGTAAAGTTACAGATTTATTTTTATATTGATCATGTCTTAGATTGACTGCTTCTTTGGGACATCCAGAGGGGCTACTTTCACTTAATTATTAACATAACTACAAGTCATATTTCAATATTGGTTACTTTAGGAAAGCTTCAATGGGATACCTAATTTCAGTCATACTATCTGCTTATCTTTTTAATTATTTGGTTTTCTAGAAGACATTTTGAACTTGTTCTCTTTCAGGGTCTACTCTGAATTCTTAACTGCGAGCAGGAGTTACTCAGCAATTCACTTGTGTTCAGCTATGCCCTGGGAACAAAAGTGGGCAGGAGGATAAGCGTGAGATAGGGATCCTGATTTATGGATTAGGTTTACCATCTAACAGAAGAGGTGACCAACATGTATGAATGAAAAGCAAACAGTCAGCATCTAACAAAGTACCAATGACATAATAAAGACTGGAATTGAGGGCACAAAAGATGGAGATTATTAGGATCAGAGCAGTACTAAGAAATATGGGACATAAATTCATATTAGAATGCCATACTTCTGGGAGCAACTAGGTGGTGCAGTAGATAGAACACTAGTCCTGAAGTCAGGAGAACCTGAGTTCAAATGTGGTCGCACACACTTAATTAACATTTCCTAGTTGTGTGATCCTGGGCAAGTCACTTAAATTGCCTCAGCTAATTAATTGATTAATTTAAAAAAAAAAAAAAAAAGAATGCCATACTTCTAAGGGATGAATCAAATCATGAGCATTCTAGGGCAGTAGCAGTGGGAATGGAAATAAAAGGGCAGATGGATAATTTGGCCTTTTTTTTTTTTTTTTTTTTTTTGTATCCACACCATAGCTAGTCCTTTCTGACATTGAATTTTTATCATGGCAATTTATATTCTGGCCACCAGTTTAGGAGGTTAAATATAATAACTCATTTGTTTAACAATATTAGGCAAATGAGGCCAAATGACTTTGAATTATCTTTGTGTAGTACCACTGTCTGATATGTGAATTTTACCAACTCAGAAACTGATCCTATTCTTATACATCACTTCTTTATTAAGATTAGTATGTGATCTGTGCAATGCAAACTTAGAAGACAAAACATTCTCCAGGAATCATTCATCTACTTTGGCAGGAATCTCTTCTCACTCTTGGCCAGAAGTAGACTTAGAGATATGCAAAATGTCTGTAATGGACTTAGTTTTACAGTTATAAAGAGACATAAATGACAATGAAGGCTTATCTGATTTACTTCAACCCTTCAAAAGACTGTGATTTAGCAGGGCAGACACTCAGTTCACTGACATAAATTAAAACCCCTTCTCCCTTTGATATGTAGTATGTGACATATGTAGCATAAAAACAATAATAACAACAAAATATGAAAATAACTCAACCTGCTAGTATTTTCTTTCAGTTACATAGTCTACCCAAACCCAAGATTGCATCTATAATAAAATGAAGTTATTGAAATAAGAATTCTGGTGGAGTAGGCATCCTAACTCTATTGTCTGAGATGAGAGACAGAGAAAGAAAGAAACATAGAATCAGAGAGAAAGAGAGACATAACGATATGGAGACAGAAATTGAGAGAGAGAGAGAGAGAGAGAGAGAGAGAGAGAGAGAGAGAGAGAGAGAGAGAGAGAGAGAGAGGAGTATACTGAAGACTTGGCAGGATGACTATTGTGTTGTTGCCTAGATTTTGTAGAAAAAAAATTATCTCCGTAAATAAGCATATATACTGGGGATGTTTGAGTAAACACTGTTCTTCTTAGTACCTGTGCAAGGAAGAGGGAACCTGGGGAGAATGATCAGCCTCCTCAACAGGAATGAGAAATGGAATAGCATTAAATCTCTGTACTTGTTCTTCACGCCCAGTCCAACCTAGAGTATAAGAAGCCAGTTTTCTCGACTCTAGCTCACAAGCCTTAAGAGAAGATTAGTTTGATCTAAAGGTAAAGAGTGGCTTGAGTGTAACCAATCATGATGGAGCACTTCACTTACTCAGAGGAAGCTGCAAATTGTTTGCTTATGTGAATTGACAGCACTTCAGATCATTGAATTGCTGAGAACTTAAGAAGGAAAGATTGTGTTGGAGTGAAAATAATTTGGATACATAAATACTCTGCATCACCATAGAAATGCAATAGTTGAGTGAAGAAGCAAGTAATTATTGTAGGCAATGATTAAACTAAAGAACCTTCATGTCTCTTAAATGATTATTTTGTAGGTGATTGAATATAGGAAAGATATGCATTTTTATATAACATTTTCACATGCATTAAAACGAGGTATGTTTCTCACCACTGATATATGCTAGTGGCTGTGTGACCCTGGACAAATCATTTATCTTAAAGTTTAGGCAAATTTCCCAATTCTCTAAATTATAGAAAAGATGCTAATCTGGATTGGCAAATAGATTTCCCTTTACATATGCATATTTAAATAGGTGTTTGTATGTATGTGTGAGGGTTATAATTATCCAATCTGCAAGAAGAACAATATTAGTAGAACTCTGAGCAAATTGTTCTTTATGAAAGGTCCATGATCCTTCTCATTAAGTGGACCTCAGATCTTCCTCATGATCTGAGATGCTACTGATTCTCAAGGCCTTGTTTTTATACTCAATTTTTTTTACATCAAATATGCAGAAGAGGCAGGGTAAAACACAGAATCTCATTAGTTGATAGACCATGCTTTTATAGGTCAAAAATGATGTAATAGCTAGGGATGGGGAGGAGCAGGTCACAGGTTGGGTGAAGTATGAGAATCTTCACTGACCAAATGGTCATAAGATGGTCACCAGCTCACACTAAATGAAAGAGTGGTTCAAAGGAACAAAACATAATTTGGGGAACTTTTCAAAGAATTAAGGCATCCAATCCATGCCGGGTATAGACATGGAATGTGAATATAACAGAAAGCAGATATCTTTGTCAGCATTTTTAGGGTTGGGCAAGTGAACTTAGTAACTAGTAAGCAAGTAGTGAATATTATATAAAAGTTTGAGGTCCATTATAAAGGCCTACTTTAAGAACCTATTTATCTAGTTATCCCTACATGAGTTTTGTAAAATGTCAAACTAATGCTTACTGGAGTGGAGTAGGGTTCCAAGTGAATCATTTTTCACATTTGTAAATTCATACACACATATTCAAGAAGAAGATACACATGCTTGAAGAGTTTTTTCCTCTATCAAATTTGATAGAAATTAAATTAAGGAATAAAGCATCTCATTAAATTATTAACTAAAAAAGATGAGAAAATAATAGACAAACCAGTGTCATTTGACATTGGTTCATAGCATCTCATGAAGCTATGAACATCCATCATAGAGCAGAAGAACAATACAATTAAGATTTTTATTTAGCCTTTGGAAGAAACAATATTGAAAACTGTAAATGGAAATAACCTTTATTTGTATACTAATTTTTTCTCAATTAAATAATACATTGCATGGGAAAAAGAGTTATTTTTATGGGCTTTGTAACCTTCTTATACTTCCACAAATGTCTTATTTTTACAGGCATGAAGGTGACCTTGGATTTTCAAAGACAGAAAAATACACTCTTTGACATTTCCTACTGAGCTAGAGATATTTCTAGCTTAGGTCTAAGCAAAGCAAAATACAATGTGGTACTGAATTTGGGATGGGTGGAGCTAAATTCAGAGAGATTTATGCCAGAAAATTGATGATGTTGGTGTTAATGTTATCACTATTATTATTATTATTATTATTATTATTATTATTATTATTATTATTATTATTATTTTAAAACTATGGTGATTCATTCTAGTAAGGCATAAAAGGGCTGTAATCTGCAGTGATAGGTAAAGGGTTTATGTTAAGCAATCTTTGGAAGTATTGTTTCTGTCACTTCCAAATCAATCCACAAATATTTATTAAATACCTATTATGTGCCAGTTACTATTCCACGAGATGGATACAAAGAATGAAATAACAGTCATTACCCATAAGGAGGTAATGATTAATGAGTAATCATGATTCTTCCATGATTAATATGGTTTCCTTGGCTAAGCACAGACTCAGGAAATATTGATCCTAAGTGCAGTTGTGGAGAATGTGTTTTCAAAAGTCAAGGAAATAAAGCTTTTTTTTTTTTTTTTGCAGTGTTCATTGTTTCTATCTATAAGTGTTTGTGTCACTGGAGTATCATTACTAGTAATCAGTTTTGCCTTCAGTAATTATAATTTCAAGGTTGTACCCAAATTTCAATCTACATATTTCAAATTATATCCTATTTTGTTTTCTGTATGTATTCTTTCAAGGATATAAACGTTATGAGGTATGGCTAACAATTATAATCCTCTATTACAGGACGTAGTGTCACCAAATTATTTTTTTTAATTTAATCAAGTAATTTGAGCTAAACTTTGAGTTCTTTATCGTCTCTTTCCCTTCCTTCTCACATCACATTTGAGAAAGCTACCATTTGAGATATCCATGAATGTGTGTATAAATACACAAGTGTGTATGTATATGACATATACATATACATATGCACATTCATAAATACATATATACAATACTATGTGCACATAGTATTGTGTATATGCATATATGTGTGTAAATATATCTTTATAGATCCATTAATGGTTTAATTGAGCCTTAAGAGAACATATACATAAAGCTTAACAACATAAGAGGGAGGAGAAGATAGAAATAAAGAGGGACTCCACATCAACTTCTCAACTCTTATCAAGATTTTGAATTCAGATGAATTTGCTTTTCTCTGGCATTTTAAGTTCACCTGGACTGACAGATGCATTTTCATATACAATGTGATTTAAATAGACTGGAATTTTATTTGTCATTTGCACAATGAAGAACACAAAGGTTACCACATCTGCTGAATTCCATATGAAAAAGGAACAATAAAAACCAACCCATAAGGGAACTCTATTTTCAGAGCAGTGGAGTAAAGGAAAAAATTCCTATTGGACTAAGAACAATTTGTTTCGTTCTTAACATTAGCAATATTTGCAGAACATA